>NC_037329.1:101912333-102215364 GCF_002263795.3 Bos taurus
TATTGTGATCCACACAGTCAAAGGCTTTGGCATAGTCAATAAAGCAGAAATAAATATTTTTTCTGAAACTCTCTTGCTTTTTCGACGATCCAGCAGATGTTGGCAATTTCATCTCTGGTTTCTCTGCCTTTTCTAAATCCAGCTTGAACATCGGAAGTTCACAGTTCATGTACTGTTGAATCCTGGCTTGGAGAATTTTGAGCATTACCTTACTAGCATGTGAGATAAAACTCTTTACTAAAAAGCAATAGAAAAAATATAACTTAATGAAAAGAGAATTATCTTTTTCAAACATACAGGCAACATCTTCCTTAAAGCTGAAATTTTAAATGTATATCCCATAAAATCAGATATAATACTATCTACCATCATTCATTCCTAAAGTTTTAACACCATGAACTCTTTTTTATAATTTGATATAGCAAAATTTATTTTAAAGTTTTGTAGGCAGTGTAAGACATAAGAAAAATGACACAAATGATTTCATAACAGAAAATAATAAAGAAGAAATTGGTTTGTTATATATCAAATATATGATGTGCTATGCATACAAAAATGTATCTGAAAATGTTGTAATTGAAGTAGGAGTTTAGAAAATTAGGGAATGGGAAAAAATTTAAATTATCATTTTACTGTGTAAGCAATAAATGTTAATAAATTAAATAAGTACAAAGCATCAATAATTTTTATAACAAGAAAAATGCCCCAACGTTATTTTAGCTATAAAAGCAGAAGTGAAACTTTATATTATATACAATATAATCCTTTTGAGATAATATCAATGTAAGCATATTATCTGAGAGAGTAGGCGAGAGAGAATTAATTTTCTTAAGTATGCCAAAATGTTAGAAAATTTTTTTCTGAGCTATGTAATTAAGGATGACTTTTATTTTCTTTGATACATCTTTACATGTTTTCTAAGTCTTCTTCAATATATATTTATTTCTTAATAATAACTGTTATTAAAAATAAGAATTAGGCCCTGTACGGTGTTTGAATGAATTTCACTAAGTGCTTCTTGACTGCTTGCTTGTCCATTTTTCCCTGGTCTTTTGCCTACTCTGTCTTGATTGATATGGTATATGACTTACTATGACCACCTCTGTTTCTCTACTCACTAAGGGAATCATGAGAGGCACCTGAAATTCACACCTGATCAATTATTTCCTTCTGGTTCCAAGCTACCTACAGATCATGCAGATCACATGAAGGTCAACTTTTAAAGCAAAAAGGGCTTCCCAGGTGGCACAGTGGTAAAGAATCTGCCTGCCAATGCAGGAGACTCAGGTTTTATCCCTGGGTCTGGATGGTCCCGTAGAGTAGGAAATGGCAACCCACTCCAGTATTCTTGCCTGGGAAATCCCATAGGCAGGGGAACCTAGTGGGCTACAGTCATGGGGTCACAAAGAGTTGGACACAACTGACCACACACATATACACCTTTGAAAAGGAAACTTAACAGTACCTAGCAGGAATTTCTCAAGTTGTTTAAAACTTTGAATAGCTTAATTCAGTTCCGTACTACTTTTTCTGCCTGTAAATTCAAGTAGTCTTCCTTATTCTTATGATTTTTACATTAGAACTTGTTATATCATTCAGCCGGCCTAATAGAGTGTTCTATCTCTTACACTCTCCAAATGCTTCACTTCAGTCTATATTCTGTCTGACAAAATCTCCCATCAGCACCTTCTGTAATTAAACTCATAAATATGGCCATCAACATACCTGTTTATCTCTCCTTAGGTATTTATTAGAGAATTGGTTTTCTGTCACTTTGAATTTCACTCAATAAGACCTCTCAAATCCAACAAAGCTAGATCTCAAAGGTAAATAAAAAGATCAAAGTAGGGACCCCAAAAGAGACATTTTAAACACACAGATGAAATAATCTATAAAATGTGTGATATTCAAATACTGGTGTAGCTATTTTGGAAAAAAAGATACTTTTTGTTTTTAATCCTAAAGTCAATTTTAGATTGTTTACTTAATTCTGAAAGTGTATATACATTAAAATACGTAGATATAAGCTTTTGTGCAAAGAGCTAAGATGTAAATTCTACCTTAACCTCATCTGTGATTGCTAAAAAGTAAGGTAATTATAAATTTAAAGTGTCATAATTGTTGTATCTTTATTAGCACTAACATCTTAATTTTAGGTTAAATATATATTGCAGGAGAATAGTATTTTATGGACTTTGTACACATTCTATTTTACATTGAGGATCTTTGCATAATCAATGTGTGTACTACACTTAGGCCAATTTTATGGGACTTGAAGGACAATAGAATTACTTTAAATGATAATAGGGGTTTATAGTGTTTATGCTTCCTTTTATGTACATCGATAATTTATTTAATGGCCAATCATTAATCTATTTCGGAGTTTAAAGGTAGTTTACTTCTATAATATCTAACATATTATATATGAAGATGTCCACATAGCTGTCTAAATCCACTGATTTATAATTTCAAAATATCAACTACTTTCATTTAAGCCTATAGATCAGGATTTTGCTGAAAATACGGAAAATTTATAGGGCTTAAATTTAGATGGACTGAATTCAAATCCTAAATCCTTGGACAATAATTTAACCTTTTTACTTCATTTCTCTTCTCTATCATAGTTATATAAAACAGTGACTTTGAATTGAAAGTCTTGGATTTAAACCTGTGTTCCATCTGGTGTTAATGGATGTTTGACAAGGAATGTATTTCTTGATTTCTATAAAATCCAGCTCCACTTTGTGAAATGCAAGTTACAATATCACCTTGAGAAAAACAGGTGAAATAATGAATATGAAAGTCCTTTGGAAATTCCAGGGCTTTATTCTAACTTTTGTACGTAGTACATATATATTTAGTGCCTATTTTTATGCTGAGTTCCCTCTCTCTTGAAGTTTTCTTATCTTAGTTGAAGCAAATACAAATAATATACATTCAAAGAATCAGATAGTATACAGATTTGCAACGTATTATCAATATAAGAAAATTGCAGAACAACTCCTAAATAAATATGGAATGCTAAAGTAGTGGCATATCTGCCCCAAACTCCCTATCTCTTCCCCCATCCTTCCCTTTGACAATCATAAGTTCATTCTCTTAAGTCTGTCTCTTACTTACTTTGTAAGTAAGCCATTTCTATCATTTCTTTTTAGGTCCACATATAAGGGATGTCATATGATATTTCACCTGTCTGACTTAATTAACTCAGTATGACAATCTCTAGGTCCATCCATATTTCTGCAAATGTCATTGTTTCATTCTTTTTAATGGCTGAGTAATATTCCATTACAGGACTTCCTGGCTCAATGGTAAAGAATCTCCCTGCCACTGCAGGAAACATGAGTTCCATCCCTGCCTGGATCAGGAAGATCCCTGGAGGAGGAAATGGCAACCCATTACAGTGTTCTTGCCTGGAAAATCCCATAGACAGAAAAACCTGGTGGACTGTAGTCCATGGGGTCACAAACAGAATCAGACACAACTTAGTGACTAAACAACAACAAATCTTCCATAGTGTATATGTACTCACTGCTATATTTAAAATGGATAACCAACAAGGACCTACTATATAGCACATGGAATTCAGTTCAATGTTATGTGGCAGACTGGATGGGAAGGAAGTTTGGAGGAGAATGGATATATGTATATGTATGGCTGATCTCGGAGAAGGCAATGGCACCCCACTCCAGTACTCTTGCCTGGAGAATCCCAGGGACGGGAAAGCCTGGTGGGCTGCCGTCTCTGGGGTCGCACAGAGTCAGACACGACTGAAGAGACTTAGCAGCAGCAGCGGCAGCATGGCTGATCTTGTTCACCTGAAACTCTCACAACATTGTTAAATGACTATACCCCAATACAAAATAAAAGTTCTAAAAAAAAAAAAAAAAGATAAAGTAGTGGCATTGGAAATGAGCTTTAAAAAGAGAAGAAATAGAGCCCCAGGTAGAAAATCATGAACTATTTTAACGGGAACAAGCTCTTTCATGGCTATAGAGTGGTACAAAATTAACTCTGCCTAGAGTATAGGTTTGGGCTTCCCTGGAGGCTCAGAGGTTAAAGCGTCTGCCTCCAATACAGGAGACCCAGGTTCGATCCCTGGGTTGGGAAGATCCCCTGGAGAAGGAAATGGTAACCCACTCCAGTATTCTTGCCTGGAAAATCCCATGGACGGAGAAGCCTGGTAGGCTACAGTCCACGGGGTCGCAAAGAGTCAGATACGACTGAGCAACTTCACCTTCAGAATATAGGTTAGGAGGAAATGTGGTGAAAACTGTTTGTAAAGCATTTTTACACAGAAGAACTAGGAGACCAAAGTGGACTTTGTTGTTGGTTCAGTGGGGAGCTATTGGAGCTTTTTAATGTTTCTTAGTCTATGTTATGGCCCACTGACTCCTATGCCTTTTATATTTGTTTCTCTAAATCTGGTGTCAGTAGAAGATGCCAGCTAGTTAATTCCTAAGACTTGAAACCCTGAACTCAAGTGTCACAGTTTAATGAATATGGTTGTAAAATGTGGGGGGAAAAGCATATACACATTTGACAATCTACTTACAAATATTTAACAGTAAAAAAAAAAATGGCAAAGTAGCGAAATGTTGACAGATAAATGCTAAAAGTTTATAACTGTACTACTGATGAAAATGTCTGGGTTATCTCTTAGTTAATAGAATTGGCACACATTGTACTTTAGGAAAACATGTATCCTGGTCTCAATAGAAATATTTGGTAGAAGTCCTTCTTCTGAGTATATGCATGAAATTAGATAATTCACGTAATATGTGTATGCATATAGTCATTATATAGAATAAATGCTTAAAAATATGTGTGCTGAATGGATGTATGGTAGAGATTACATTTACTCATTAAGTTTACATAATACCTCATTTGCTCATAATACTGCCAGAATTGGTTTAATTTTCATTAAGCATGACTACAGTTTTCCTACACTAATCATATTAATGCCATACTTGTTTTGATACCCAAGAAAGTAATTAGATTGTTTTTGATGATAGTGAGTATAATCTGTATATTAACAGGTTGGTATATGTTCCATTTAGTTTTTTTCATTTCAACTTAAATGCAATCAACTGATAGTGATCCTAGTTAGCTAGCTGACAGTTTAAATATGCCTTCTTTTCCCTAAGCTTCTTTACTTTATTTTTTGAAGACCTAATTTTAGTAAACTTTAGAAGAAATTAAAAAAAAAAATCAGATCAGATCAGATCAGTTGCTCAGTCATGTCTGACTCTTTGCGACCCCATGAATCAAATCACGCCAGGCCTCCCTGTATATTGGTACCACGTCTTCAGATATAACTATTGCATCAATAGTG
Organism: Bos taurus; assembly: GCF_002263795.3. Taxonomy (NCBI): domain Eukaryota; kingdom Metazoa; phylum Chordata; class Mammalia; order Artiodactyla; family Bovidae; genus Bos; species Bos taurus. Next base: position 101,917,669 of record NC_037329.1, read on the forward strand.
CAAAATTATACACTGCTAATTGAATTAAGTATTTTACCTTCATGTGGTATATGGAAAAATTCATATTCATTATTTGAAACTCAATGACATAAGTCCTTAGAAATTATATCTACCATGTTATGCTTATAATGATTACATATACAACTTGAATGTAAAATTAATGCACTGTGGGTTGTTTATTATGGCAAAATATATATAACATAAAATTTTCCATTGTCATAATTTTTAATTGTACAGTTTTTAGTGGAAATAATTACAATTACATTTGCAGTGTTGTACAACCATCACCAGAAACTATTTTAATATATTTTCCATCATCCCAAATAGAAACTGTATCTCAAAAGGCCAAAACATAGAATTATTATATGATCCAGTGATTCCACCTCAAATTTTTACCCAAAAAATTTGAAAAGAGGGATTCAAACAGATGCCAGGTAAGCATATATATGTTTAACTTCCTGAGGAACCACCAAAATGTTTCCTGCAATGGCTACACTGTTTTCCATTCCTGCTGAAAATGTACAAGTGCTCCAGTTTCTCTACATTCTTACTAACATCTGTGGGGATTTTTTTTTTTTCCTTTCATTACAGCAGTACTGCAATAGTAAGTGAGATGTGTTATCTTCTGGTGTTGATTTGCAGTTTCCTAATGAAAAATGATGTTAAGCATTTTTCATGTGTTCATTTGACCATCTGTTCTTAGATAAACGTCCATTTAAGGTCTTTTCCCATTTTATTTTTGAGGTTGAGTTTTAGGAGTTTTTTTTTTTTTTTTTAATATATTCTTGATATTAATCCCTCTGCCCATCCTTTTGATATCTCCCCAGTCGGATGAGAACAGACTAACACAATGAAGTATTGATAGGTATGATACTCTGAAAGATTGAGGGCAGTAGGAGAAGGAGGCAACAAAGGATGAGATGGTTGAATGGCATCACTGATTCAGTGAATGTGAGTTTGAGCAAACTCCAGGAGATAGTAAAGGACAGGGAAGCCTGGTGTGCTGCAGTCCATGGGATGACAAAGAGTCAAACATGACTTAGCAACCAAACAACTGCTTCCTCCAGAACCAGGGACCATTAGCTCCCATCTTCACTGCAGCTGAATCAGAGATAGGATTGGAAAAAGGCAAGTAAGAATGCTACAACTTCCTACTGTTTGTAGATTGCCTTTTTCTGAATTCAGCATTTTCTTGGTTACTATACACCCTTGCCTGTTTATTCTAGAGTACTCGCAAAGTAGGTTGTAACCATTTCTGTCTGGTTTTCAATGTTTTTGTGATGAGACAGGTGTATGGAGCTGCCTACTCTGTCATTTTGCTGAAGTCACACCCCTTTACTGGAGTCTTTTTTTTTTTTTAATTAATTTAATTGGAGACTAAATACTTTACAAACTTGTGGTGGTTTTTGCCATATATTCACATGAATCAGCCACAGGTGTACATGTGTCCCCCATCCTGAACCCCCCTCCCACCTCCCTCCTCATCCCATCCCTCTGGGTTGTCCCAGTACAACGGCTTTGAGTGCCCTGTCTCATGCATCGAACTTGGACTGGTGATCTATTTCACGTATGGTAATATACATGTTTCAATGCTATTCTCTCAAATCATCCCACACTCGCCTTCTTCCACAGAGTCCAAAATTCTGTACTTTATATCTGTGTCTCTTTTAATGTCTTGCATATAGGGTCATTGTTACCATCTTTCTAAATTCCATATATATGTGTTAATATACTGTATTGGTGTTTTTCTTTCTGACTTACTTCAATCTGTATAATAGGCTCCAGTTTCATCTATCTCAGAACTGATTCAAATGTGTTCTTTTTAATAGGTGAGTAGTATTCCATTGTGTATGTGTACCACAGCTTTCTTATCCATTCATCTGCTGATGGACATCTAGGTTGCTTCCATGTCCTAGCTATTGTAAACAGTGCTGCGATGAACATTGGGGTACACGATCTCTTTCAATTCTGATTTCCTCAGTGTGTATGCCCAGAAGTGGGATTGCTGGGTTGTATGGGAGTTCTGTTTTCAGTTTTTAAAGGAATATCCACACTGTTCTCCTTGTTGGCTCTAAGTTTGCATTCCCACCAACAGTGTAAGAGGGTTCCCTTTTCTCCACACCCTCTCCAGCATTTATTGTTTGTAGACTTTTTGATAGCAGTCATTCTGACTGGCATCAGATGGTACCTCATTGTGGTTTTGATTTGCATTTCTCTGATAGTGATTGATACTGAACATTTTTTCATGTGTTTGTTAGCCATCTGTATGTCTTATTTTGGAGAAATGTCTGTTTAGTTCATTGGCCCATTTTTGATTGGGTCATTTATTTTTCTTGTATTGAGTTGCCTGAGCTGCTAGAATATTTTTGAGACTAATTTCTTGTCAATTGCTGCCAGAGTCCAGCTCAAGCAGCCAGGGGATCAGCCTGAAGGGATGAGTGGTGTCGACGGGAAATGATGCTCTGACTCGAGGTACGGGTCTACATGTTTACTTCAAGCATAAGGTTCTCTTTTATACTTTTTCAAAAGCATTAGGTCAGAGGTTTGACATTTTCAGTTCACCCTCACCTAGATTATTGTCTCATTGTTGCCCTTCAAATAGAGTTCCTGTTTCAGCAATTCTCTCAGAATCGTGTTTACTTGTGATTACATTGTAATTCATGCTTATGTCTGGGCTGCATACCACATTCCTCAGTTTGTTTCATATCTTTATAATCCTGCTTGCCCCTAGTATCTTAAGCTCACTATCTCCTATAAAGGCTTCCAGCTATTCTTAATTATTACTAAACCCTAAATCATCCCAAAGAAAGTCAATGCCAAAGAATGCTCAAACTACCGCACAATTGCACTCATCTCACATGCTAGTAAAGTAATGCTCAAAATTGTCCAAGCCAGGCTTCAGCAATATGTGAACCGTGAACTTCCTGATGTTCAAGCTGGTTTTAGAAAAGGCAGAGGAACCAGAGATCAAATTGCCAACATCCGCTGGATCATGGAAAAAGCAAGAGAGTTCCAGAAAAACATCTATTTCTGCTTTATTGACTATGCCAAAGCCTTTGACTGTGTGGATCACAATAAACTGTGGGAAATTCTGAAAGAGATGGGAATACCAAACCACCTGACTTGCCTCTTGAGAAATTTATATGCAGGTCAGGAAGCAAGAGTTAGAACTGGACATGGAAGACTGGTTCCAAATAGGAAAAGGATTATGTCAAGGCTGTATATTGTCACCCTGCTTGTTTAACTTCTATACAGAGTACATCATGAGAAACGCTGGACTGGAAGAAACACAAGCTGGAATCAAGATTGCCAGGAGAAATATCAATAACCTCCGATATGCAGATGACACCACCCTTATGGCAGAAAGTGAAGAGGAAGTGAAAAGCCTCTTGATGAAAGAGGAGAGTGAAAAAGTTGGCTTAAAGCTCAACACTCAGAAAATGAAGATCATGGCATCTGGTCCTATCACTTCATGGCAGATAGATGGGGAAACAGTGGAAACAGTGTCAGACTTTATTTTTTGGGGGGCTCCAAAATCACTGCAGATGGTGACTGCAGCCATGATATTAAAAGATGCTTACTCCTTGGAAGGAAATTTATGTCCAACCTAGATAGCTTATTGAAAAGCAGAGACATTACTTTGCCAATAAAGGTCCGTCTAATCAAGGCTATGGTTTTTGTGGTCATGTATGGATGTGAGAGTTGGACTGTGAAGAAGGCTGAGCGCTGAAGAAATGATGCTTTTGAACTGTGGTGTTGGAAAAGACTCTTGAGAGTCCCTTGGACTGCAAGGAGATCCAACCAGTCCATTCTGAAGGAGATCAGCCCTGGGATTTCTTTGGAGGGAATGATGCTAAAGCTGAAACTCCAGTACTTTGGCCACCTCATGCGACGAGTTGACTCATTGGAAAAGACTCTGATGCTGGGAGGGATTGGGGGCAGGAGGAGAAGGGGACAACAGAGGATGAGATGGCTGGATGGCATCACTGACTCGATGGATGTGAGTCTGAGTGAACTCCAGGAGTTGGTGATGGACAGGGAGACCTGGCGTGCTGCGATTCATGGGGTCACAGAGAGTGAGACACGACTGAGCGACTCAACTGAACTGAACTGAAGCTTAGCAAACTTCCTTTGCCATAAACATGTCCCTCACAAACAGGTCTCAGATAACAATCCTTCCCATGGCCTCAATCTGTGGCCTACATGCTCATCCAGGGATATTCTTTGTAAAAATACTTGAGCAAATATCAATGGTTACCTTATAGATTATTTTCTGGGCACAACTGCAGAAGGCTTTGTGCATTCTCATGCTTCTCTCAAGAACAATAAGCACCTTAACATTCTTTGCAGCCAACTCAACCAAAGAAAGGAAGGAACAAGTCAGAATCACAAGAGCTAACTCCTTCATCCCAGGTCCGAGCCTGCGGAATGAGGAGAGGGGGCTGGGGCCATGCATCCATTTTGTCAGTAATACCTAATGAGGATCCTGACAAGTTGCTTTGTTTGAAATTATTTTCTCCCATTCTGAAGGCTCACTTTTCACCTTGCTTATAGTTTCCTTCATTGGGCAAAAGTGTTCAAGTTTAATTAGGTCCCATTTGTTTACTTTTGCTTTTATTTCCATTACTCTGTGAGGTGGATGATAGAGGATCCTGCTATGATTTATGTCAGAGAGTGTTTTGCCTATGTTTTCTTCGAGGAGTTTTATAGTTTCTCATCTTACATTTAGATCTTTAATCTATTTTGAGTTTATTTTTGTGTATGGTGTTAGAAAGTGTTCTAGTTTCATTCTTTTATAGGTGGTTGACCAGTTTTACCAGCACCACTTGTTAAAGAGATTGTCTTTTCTCCACTGTATATTTTTGCCTCCTTTGTCAAAGATGAAGTGACGATCAGTTCAGTTCAGTCACCCAGTCATGTCCGACTCTTCGTTACCCCATGAATCACAGCACGCCAGGCCTCCCTGTCCATCACCAATGCCGGAGTTCACTCAAACTCATATCCATCGAGTCGGTGATGCCATCCAACCATCTCATCCTCTGTCATCCCCTTCTCCTCCTGCCCCCAATCCCTCCCAGCATCAGAGTCTTTTCCAATGAGTCAACTCTTCACATGAGGTGGCCAAAGTATTGGAGTTTCAGCTTCAGCATCAGTCCTTCCAATGAACACCCAGGACTGGTCTCCTTTAGGATGGACTGGTTGGATCTCCTTGCAGTCCAAGGAACTCTCAAGAGTCTTCTCCAACACCACAGTTCAAAAGCATCAATTCTTCAGTGCTCAGCTTTCTTCACAGTCCAACTCTCATATCCATACATGACCACTGGATAAACCATAGCCTTGACTAGATGAACCTTTGTTGGCAAAGTAATATCTCTGCTTTTGAATATGCTATCCAGTTTGGTCATAACTTTCCTTCCAAGGAGTAAGCATCTTTTAATTTCACGGCTGCAGTCACCATCTGCAGTGATTTTGGAGCCCAGAAAATTACAGTCAGGCACTGTTTCCACTGTTTCCGCATCAATCTGCCATGAAGTGATGGGACCGGATGCCATGATTTTTGTTTTCTGAATGTTGAGCTTTAAACCAACCTTTTCACTCTCCTCTTTTACTTTCATCAAGAGGCTTTTTAGTTCCTCTTCACTTTCTGCCATAAGGGTAGTGTCATCTGCATATCTGAGGTTACTGATATTTCTCCCAGCAATCTTGATTCCAGCTTGAGTGTCCTCCAGCCCAGCGTTTCTCCTGATGTACTCTGCATGTAAGTTAAATAAGCAGGGTGACAATATACAGCCTTGACATACTCCTTTTCCTATTTGGACCTAGTCTGTTGTTCCATGTCTAGTTCTGTTACTTCCTCACCTGCATATAGGTTTCTCGTGAGGCAGGCCAGGTGGTCTGGTATTCCCATCTCTTTCAGAATTTTCCACAACTATGGAATGAGGTTCATGACACTGTACAGGAGACAGGGATCAAGACCATCCCCATGGAAAATAATTGCAAAAAAGCAAAATGGCTATCTGGGGAGGCCTTACAAATAGCTGTGAAAAGAAGAGAAGTGAAAAGCAAAGGAGAAAAGGAAAGATATAAACATCTGAATGCAGAGTTCCAAAGAATAGCAAGAAGAGATAAGAAAGCCTTCTTCGGCAATCAATGCAAAGATATAGAGAAAAACAACAGAATGGGAAAGACTAGGGATCTCCTCAAGAAAATCAGAGATACCAAAGGAATATTTCATGCAAAGATGGGCTCAATAAAGGACAGAAATGGTATGGACCTAACAGAAGCAGAAGATATTAAAGAGAGGTGGCAAGAATACAGAAGAACTATACAAAAAAGATCTTCATGACCCAGATAATCATAATGGTGTGATCACTGACCTAGAGCCAGACATCCTGGAATGTGAAGTCAAGTGGTCTTTAGAAAGCATCCCTACGGACAAAGCTAGTGGAGGTGATAGAATTCCAGTTGAGCTATTCCAAATCCTGAAAGATGATGCTGTGAAAGTGCTGCACTCAATATGCCAGCAAATCTGGAAAACTCAGCAGTGGCCACAGGACTGGAAAAGGTCAGTTTTCATTCCAATCCCAAAGAAAGGCAATGCCAAAGAATGCTCAAACTACTGCACAATAGCACTCATCTCACATGCTAGTAAAGTAATGCTCAAAATTCTCCAAGCCAGGCTTCAGCAATATGTGAACCGTGAACTTCCTGATGTTCAAGCTGGTTTTAGAAAAGGCAGAAGAACCAGAGATCAAATTGCCAACATCCGCTGGATCATGGACAAAGCAAGAGAGTTCCGGAAAAGCATCTATTTCTGCTTTATTGACTATGCCAAAGCCTTTGACTGTGTGGATCACAATAAACTGTGGGAAATTCTGAAAGAGATGGAAATACCAGACCACCTGATCTGCCTCTTGAGAAATTTGTTTGCAGGTCAGGAAGCAACAGCTAGAACTGGACATGGAACAACAGACTGGTTCCAAATAGGAAAAGGAGTTCTTCAAGGCTGTATATTGTCACCCCGTTTATTTAACTTATATGCAGATTACACCATGAGAAACTCTGGACTGGAAGAAACACAAGCTGGAATCAAGATTGCCAGGAGAAATATCAATAACCTCCAATATGCAGGTGACACCACCCTTATGGCAGAAAGTGAAGAGGAACTGAAAAGCCTCTTGATGAAAGTCAAAGAGGAGAGTTAAAAAGTTGGCTTAAAGCTCAACATTCAGAAAACGAAGATCATGGCATCCGGTCCCATCACTTCATGGGAAATAGATGGGGAAACAGTAGAAACAGTGCCAGGCTTTATTTTTCTGGGCTCCAAAATCACTACAGATGGTGACTGCAGCCATGAAATTAAAAGACACTTACTTCTTGGAAGGAAAGTTATTACCAACCTAGATAGCATATTCAAAAGCAGAGACATTACTTTACCAACGAAGGTTCGTCTAGTCAAGGCTATGTTTTTTCCTGTGGTCATGTATGGATGTGAGAGTTGGACTGTGAAGAAGGATGAGAACCGAAGAACTGATGCTTTTGAACTGTGGTGTTGGAGAAGACTCTTGAGAGTCCCTTGGACTGCAAGGAGATCCAACCAGTCCATTCTGAAGGAGATCAGCCCTGGGATTTCTTTGGAAGGAATGATGCTAAAGCTGAAACTCCAGTACTTTGGCCACCTCATGTGAAGAATTGACTCATTGGAAAAGACTCTGATGCTGGGAAGGATTGGGGGCAGGAGGAGAAGAGGACGACAGAGGATGAGATGGCTGGATGGCATCACTGACTCGATGGACATGAGTCTGGGTGAACTCTGGGATTTGGTGATGGACAGGGAGGCCTGGCGTGCTGTGATTCATGGGGTCGCAAAGAGTCGGACATGACTGAGCGACTGATCTGATCTGATCTGATTGTGGTCCACATAGTCAAAGGCTTTGGCATAGTCAATAAAGCAGAAATAGGTGTTTTTCTGGAATTCTCTTGTTTTTTCTGTGATCCAGCGGATGTTGGCAATTTGATCTCTGGTTCCTCTGCCTTTTCTAAAACCAGCTTGAACTTTGGAAGTTAATGGTTCCTGTACTGCTGAAGGCTGGCTTGGAGAATTATAAGCATTACTTTACTAACATGTGAGTTGAGTGCAATTGTGAGGTAGTTTTTGCATTCTTTGGCTTTGCCTTTCTTTGGGAAGTGTCCATAGGTGTGTGTATTTATCTGTGGACTTTTTATTTAATTCCATTGGTCTATATTTCTATCTTTGTGTCAGTACCATACTGTCTTGATGACTGTAGCTTTGTAGTGTAGTCTAAAGTCAGGCATGTTGATTTCTCCAGTTCCATTCTTCTTTCTCAAGATTGCCTTGGCCACTTGAGGTTTTTTTGTATTTCCATGCAAATTGTGAAATTATTTGTTCTGGTTCTGTGATAAAGAACATTGATAGCTTTTAGGGATTGCATGGAATCTATAGATTGCTTTGGGTAGTATACTCTTTTTCACTATATGATTCTTCCAATCTATCAACATGGTGTATTTCTCCATCTATTTGTGTCCTCTTTGATTTATTTCATCAGTGTTGTATAGTTTTCTATATATAGATATTTTGTTTCTTTAGGTAGATTTATTCCTAAGTATTTTATTCTTTCCATTACAATGGTGAATGGGATTGTTTCCTTAATTTCTCTTTCTTTTTTCTCATTGTTACTGTATAGGAATGCAGGGGATTTCTGTGTATTAATTTTATATCTTGCAGCTTTGCTCTATGCATACATTAGCTCTAGTAACTTTCTGGTGATGTCTTTAGTGTTTTCTATGTAGAGGATGATGTGATCTGCAAACAGTTGAGAGTTTTCCTTCTTCTTTTTCAATCTGTATTCCTTTTATTTCTTTTTCTGATCTGATTGCTGTGGCCAAAACTTCCAAAACTATGTTGAATAGTGGGCATGCTTGTCTTGTTCCTGACTTTAGGGAAAATGCTTTCAATTTTTCACCATTGAGGATAATGTTTGCTGTATGTTTATCATATATGGCTTTTATTATGATGAGATATGTTCCTTCTATGTCTGCTCTCTGGAGAGTGTTTATCATAAAAGGGTGTTGAATTTTGTCAAAGGCTTTCTCTCCATCTATTGAGATAATCATATGGTTTTTATCTTTCAATTTGTTAATGTGGCATATCACATTGATTGATTTGCAAATATTGAAGGATCTTTGCCTCCTTGGGATAAAGCCCACTTGAACATGATGTATGATCTTTTTAATATGTTCTTGGATTCTGTTTGCTAGAATTTCATTGAGGATTTTTGCATTTATGTTCATCAGTGATATCGGCTTGTAGTTTTTTCTTTTCCTTTTTTTTTTTTTTTTTTTTTTGTGGTATCTTTGTCTGGTTTTGGTATGAATGAATGAATGAATTTGGGAGTTTACCTTCCTCTGCGATTTTCTGGAAGAGTTTGAGTAGGATAGGTGTTAGCTCTTCTCTAAATTTTTGGTAGAATTCACCTGTGAAGTCATCTGGTCCTGGGCTTTTGTTTGTTGCAAGGTCTTTAATTACAGTTTCTATTTCCATGCTTGTGATGCATCTATTAAGATTTTCTATTTCCTCCTGGTTCAATTTTGGAAGGTTATACTTTTCTAAGAACTCATCCATTTCTTCCAAGTTGTCCATTTTATTGGTGTATAGTTGGCAAATAGTAGTCTCTTATGATCGTTTGTATTTCTGTGTTGTTTGTTTTGATTTCTCCATTTACATTTCTAATTTTGTTGATTTGATTCTTCTCCCTTTTTTTCTTGATGAGTCTGGTTAATGGTTTGTCTATTTTATTTATCTTCTCAAAGAACCAGCTTTTAGTTTTGTTGATTTTTGCTATAGTCTCCTTTGTTTCTTTCTCATGTATTTCTGCCCCATTATGATTTCTTTCCTTCTGCTAATCCTGTGGTTCTTCATTCTTCTTTTTCTAGTTGCTTTAGGTATAAATTTAGGTTATTTATTTGATTTTTCTCTTGTTTCTTGAGGTAAGCTTGTATTGCTATGAACCTTCCCCTTAGCACTGCTTTTACTGAATCCCATAGGTTTAGGGTTGTTGTGTTTTCATTTGTTGCTATGCATATTTTGATTTTGTTTTTTATTTCTTCCATGATTTGTTGGTTATTCAGAAGTGTGTTGTTTAGCCTCCATATGTTTGTGTTTTTAATAGTTGATTTTGCCATCTCATCTTACCATATTGTGATGAGAAAAGATGCTTGGAATGATATCAATTTTTTAAAATTTACCAAGGCTAGATATGGCCCAGGATGTGATATGTCCTGGAGAATGCTCTGTGTGCACTTGAGAAAAAGGTGAAATTAATTGTTTTGGGGTGAAATGTCCTGTAGATATCATTTAGCTCAAACTAGTCCACTGTATCTTTTAAAGTTTGTGTTTCCTTGCTAATTTTCTGTTTGGTTGATCTGTCCATAGGTGTGAGTGGAGTATTAAAGTCTCCTACTATTATTGTGTAACTGTTAATTTCCCCTTTCATACTTGTTAGCATTTGCCTTATGTATTGAGGTGTTCCTATGTTGGGTGCATAAGGTGAAGTCTCTCAGTCATGTCCAACTCTTTGCGACCCCACAGACTGTAACCAACCAGGCTCCTCTGTCCATGGGATTTTCCAGGCAATAGTACTGGAGTGGATTGCCATTTCCTTCTCCAGGGGATTTTCCCAACCCAGGGATTGAACCCAGGTCTCCAGCATTGTAGACAGACGCTTTACCGTCTTCAACAGGGAAGTCCTGTTGGGTGCATATCTATTTATAATTGTTATATCTTCTTCTTGGACTGATCCTTTGATCATTATGTAGTAGCCCTCTTTGTCTCTTTTGACGGTGTTTATTTCAAAGTCTACTTTATCTAAGTATTGCTGCTCCTGCTTTCTTTTGGTCTCCATTTGCATGAAATATCTTTTTCCAGCCCTTCATTTTCAGTCTGTATGTGTCCCTTGTTTTGAGGTGGGTCTCTCATAGACAGCATATATAAGGGTCTTGTTTTTGTATCCATTCAATCAGTTTTTGTCTTTTCACTGGACATTCAACCCATTTACATTTAAGGAAATTATTGATAAGTATGATCTCATTTTGTATGATCTTTTGGACAACAGAGTCTGAAATGCAGTACTTGGATGCAATTTCAAAAACGACAGAATGATCTCTGTTCATTTCCAAGGCAAACCATTCAATATCACAGTAATCCAAGTCTATGCCCCAACCATTAATGCTGAAAAAGCTAAAGTTGAACGGTTCTATGAAGACCTACAAGCCTTTTAGAACTAACACCCAAAAAAGATGTACTTTTCATTATAGGGGACTGGAACGCAAAAATAGGAAGTCAAGAAACACCTGGAATAACAGGCAAATTTGGCCTTGGAATACAGAATGAAGCAGGGCAAAGTCTAATAGAGTTTTGCCAAGAAAATGCACTGGTCATAACAAACACCCTCTTCCAACAACACAAGAGAAGACTCTATACCTGGACATCACCAGATGGTCAACACCGAAATCAGACTGATTCTGTTCTTTGCAGCCAAAGATGGAGAAGCTCTATACAGTCAGCAAAAACAAGACCAGGAGCTGACTGTGGCTCAGACCATGAACTCCTTATTGCCAAATTCAGACTTAAATTGAAGAAAGTAGGGAAAACCACTAGACCATTCAGATATGACCTAAATCAAATCTCTTATACAGTGGAAGAGAGAAATAGATTTAAGGGCCTAGATATGATAGATAGAGTGCCTGATGAGCTATGGAATGAGGTTTGTGACATTGTACAGGAAACAGGGATCAAGACCGTCCTCATGGAAAAGAAATGCAAAAAAGCAAAATGGCTGTCTGGGGAGGCCTTACAAATAGCTCTGAAAAGAAGAGAAGCGAAAAGCAAAGGAGAAAAGGAAAGATATAAGCATCTGAATGCAGAGTTCCAAAGAATAGCAAGAAGAGATAAGAAAGCTTTCTTCAGCAATCAATGCAAAGAGATAGAGGAAAACAACAGAATGGGAAAGACTAGAGATTGCTTCAAGAAAATCAGAGATACCAAAGGAACATTTCATGCAAAGATGGGCTCGATAAAGGACAGAAATGGTATGGACCTAACAGAAGCAGAAGATATTAAGAAGAGAAGGCAAGAATACACAGAAGAACTGTACAAAAAAGAGCTTCACAACCCAGATAATCACGATGGTGTGATCACTAACCTAGAGCCAGACATCCTAGAATGTGAAGTCAAGTGGTCTTTAGAAAGCATCACTACGAATAAAGCTAGTGGAGGTGATAGAATTCCAGTTGAGCTATTTCAAATCCTGAAAGATGATGCTGTGAAAGTGCTGCACTCAATATGCCAGCACATTTGGAAAACTCAGCAGTGGCCACAGGACTGGAAAAGGTCAGTTTTCATTCCAATCCCAAAGAAAGGCAATGCCAAAGAATGCTCAAACTACCGCACAGTTGCACTCATCACACACGCTAGTAAAGTAATGCTCAAAATTCTCCAAGCCAGGCTTCAGCAATATGTGAACTGTGAACTTTCTGATGTTCAAGCTGGTTTTAGAAAAGGCAGAATAACAAGAGATCAAATTGCCAACGTCTGCTGGATCATGGAAAAAGCAAGAGAGTTCCAGAAAAACATCTATTTCTGCTTTCTTGACTATGCCAAAGCCTTTGACTGTGTGGCTCACAATAAACTGTGGGAAATTCTGAAAGAGATGGGAATACCAGACCACCTGACCTGCCTCTTGAGAAACCTGTATGCAGGTCAGGAAGCAACAGTTAGAACTGGACATGGAACAACAGACTGGTTCCAAATAGGAAAAGGAGTACCTCAAGGCTGTATATTGTCACCCCGTTTATTTAACTTCTATGCAGAGTACATCATGAGAAACGCTGGACTGGAAGAAGCACAAGTTGGAATCAAGATTGCCGGGAGAAATATCAATAACCTCAGATATGCAGATGACACCACCCTTATGGCATAAAGTGAAGAGGAACTAAAAAGCCTCTTGATGAAAGTGAAAGTGGAGAGTGAAAAAGTTGGCTTAAAGCTCAACATCCAGAAAATGAAATTCATGGCATCTGGTCCCATCACTTCATGGGAAATAGATGGGGAAACACTGGAAACAGTGTCAGACTTTATTTTTCTGGGCTCCAAAATCACTGCAGATGGTGACTGCAGCCATGAAATTAAAAGACGCTTACTCCTTGGAAGGAAAATTATGACTAATCTAGACAGCATATTCAAAAGCAGAGACATTACTTTGCCAGCAAAGGTTCATCTAGTCAAGGCTATGTTTTTTCCTGTGGTCATGTATGGATGTGAGAGTTGGACTGTGAAGAAGGCTGAGCACTGAAGAATTGATGCTTTTGAATTGTGGTGTTGGAGAAGACTCTTGAGAGTCCCTTGGACTGCAAGGAGATCCAGTCAGTCCATTCTGAAGGAGATCAGCCCTGGGATTTCTTTGGAAGGAATGATGCTAAAGCTGAAACTCCAGTACTTTGGCCACCTCATGTGAAGAGTTGACTCATTGGAAAAGACTCTGATGCTGGGAGGGATTGAGGGCAAGAGGAGAAGGCAATGACAGAGGATGAGATGGCTGGATGCCATCACTGACTCGATGGACATGAGTCTGAGTGAACTCTGGGAGTTGGTGATGGATAGGGAGGCCTGGCGTGCTGCGATTCATGGGGTTGCAAAGAGTCAGACACGACTGAGCGACTGATCTGATCTGATGATCCTATTGCCATTTACTTTGTTGTTTTGGGTTCAAGTTTATAAACCTTTTCTGTTTCCTCTCTAGAGAAGATCCTTTAGCATTTGTTGAAGAGCTGGTTTAGTGATGCTGAATTTGATGCTGAATTCTCTCAGCTTTTGCTTGTCTATATAGCTTTTGATTTCTCCTTCATATTTTAATGAGATCCTTGCTGGGTATAGTAATTTGGGTTGTAGGTTTCTCTCTTTCATCACTTTAAGTATGTCCTGCCCTGCCCTTCTGGCCTGAAGAGTTTCTATGGAAAGATCAGCTGTTATCCTTATGGGGATCCCCTTGTGTGTTATTTGTTGTTTTCCCCTTGGTGCTTTTAATATTTGCTCTTTGTGTTTGATCTTCATTAATTTGATTAATATATGTCTTGGGGTGTTTTGCCTTGGGTTTATCCTGTTTGGAACTGTCTGGGTTTCTTGGACTTGGGTGGATATTTCCTTCCTCATTTTAGGGAAGTTTTCAGCTATTATCTCCTCAAGTATTTTATCATGCCCTTTGTTTTTGTCTTCTTCTGGGCCTCCTGTGATTCAAATGTTGGAGCATTTAACTTTGTCCCAGTGGTCTCTAAGGTTGTCCTCATTTCTTTTAATTCTTTTTTCTTTTTCCCTCTCTGCTTCATTTATCTCCACCATTCTATCTTCCACCTCACTTATCCTATCTTCAGCCTCAGTTATTCTACTGTTGGTTCCCACCAGAGTGCTTTTGATCTCAGTTATTGCATTATTCATTATTGATTGACTCTTTTTTTTAAATTCTAGGTCCTTGTTAAACATTTCTTGCATCTTCTCAATCCTTGTCTGTCATCTATTTATCTGTAACTGCATTTTGTTTTCAAGATTTTGGATCATCTTTACTATCATTCTTCAGAATTCTTTTTCAGGCAGACTCCTTATCTCCTCCTCTTTTGTTTGGTTTGGTAGGCATTTATCATGTACATTTACCTGCTGAATATTTCTCTGCCTTTTCCTTTTGTTTAGATTGCTGTGTTTGGGGTTCCCTTTCTATAGGCTGGAAGTTTGTGGTTCCTCTTTATTGTGGAGCCTGCTCCCTGTGGGTGGGATTGGACTAGTGGCTTGTCAAGGTTTTTTGGTTAGAGGAACTTGCCCTTGTGTTCTGGTGGGTGGAGCTGGATCTCTTCTCTCTGGAGTATAATGAAATGTCCAGTAGTGAGTTTGGGGGTGTCTATGGATTTGGTGTGGCTTTGGGCAGCCTATCTTTTAATGCTCAGGGCTGTGTTCCTGCTTTGCTGGAGAATTAGCATGGCATGTCTTGCTCTGGAACTTGTTGGCTCTTGAGTTGAGCTTGGTTTCAGTGTAGGTATGGAGGCTTTTGGATGAACTCTTGTCTATTAATATCCCCTGGAATCAGGAGTTCTCTGATGTTCTCAAGTTTTGGAGTTAAGCCTCTGCCTCTGGCTTTCAGTCTTATTCTTACACTAGCCCCAGGACTTCTCCATCCATACAGCACAGATGAGAAAATATCTAGATTAATGGTGAAACAATTTTCTACAGCGAGGGACACCCAGACAGATTCACAGAGTTACAAGGAGAAAAGAAGAGGGAAGAAAGAGATAGAGGTGACCAGAAGAAGAGGGGGAGTCAGAAAGGGAGAGAACAATATAACCAGTAATCAATTCCTTATGTGCTCTCCACTGTCTGAAACATCCAGAGAGATTCACAGTTACAAGGAGAAGAGAAGAGGGAGGTAGAGCGGACCAGGAGGAGAGGAGGGAGGATGCAAAAGGGGAGAGATCAATATAGCCAGTAATCAGTTCCCTAAGTGTTCTCCATATCCTGGAACTTCCAGAGAGATTCACAGAGTTGGGGTAGGGAGGTGATAGAGGTGACCTGGGGGAGAAAAGGAAGAGTCAAAAGGGGAGAGAGCAATCAAGCCAGTAATCACACCCCTGAGTGAAAATGGATACTGAAAATTAGATTCTGAAAGGTACAAAATTGATAACAAATTCTAAAAACCAAAGATTAAAAATCTAGAGTAGTGGTTAGACTCTCAAAAATATAATATTAAAAATACAGAAAAAAATAAATCACAAACATTATAAAAAATATAGATAAATTTGCTTTAAAAATAGGATCTTTTTTTTGGCAAGGTAATAGTAGGTTATAAAAATGAAAATTAAAGGACTAATAACTTAAATTTTAAAAAAATTAAAAAGTGATACTAGTAAAAGTATATCTAGGAATTTCTCTGGACCTGTTGTGGGCAGTATGGGGTCAGTTCAGTTTCAGATAGTTCCTTGTTCCAGCTTGTACTTGTTCTCAAGATCTATAGGCCCCTCCCAATGCTTGCTGCTAAACTGCTGCTAAGTCGCTTCAGTCGTGTCCGACTCTGTGCGACCCCATAGACGGCAGCCCACCAGGCTTCCTCGTCCCTGGGATTCTCCAGGCAAGAACACTGGAGTGGGTTGCCATTTCCTTCTCCAATGCATGAAAGGGAAAGTGAAGTCGCTCAGTCGTGTCCGACTCTTCGTGACCCCATGGTCTGCAGCCTACCAGGCTCCTCCGTCCATGGGATTTTCCAGGCAAGAGTACTGGAGTGGGGTGCCATTGCCTTCTCCCAATGCTTAGTCAGAGTTAACTACAGGGTTTTAATCTGTTGCACCTGTCACTTCCAGAGCAGTTCCCTCTTCTTTGTTTATTTTGGCTTCCTCTGTTTGCAAGTCTCTTCAGTGTCTAATTTCCATCCTCACACAGTGGGGTGAAGGTGGTCACTTATTTAGGTTCACTTGTTCAGTTGTGTTGTGTGGAGGGAGGAACACTACAAAGAAATATCTCTGGTGTGTGTGGGCAGTGCTCATAGTGAATAGACCACTGGGACACTGGGTTTGTCCCAGCTCACAGCAGCATGTGCTTTCCGTGTCTGCACTGATCAGGCTCCAGGGTGATCTGCAGGGGTACTGTCCAAAGCAGGCCCTGCCTTTCGTGCACTTCCCAGGTCTAAGCCACTCAGGTTCAGCTTCTTGGGCACAGACTCGGTTCAGCATGTGGTTCTGTACCCTTCCCAAGTCCGAGCAGCTCAGATGACCAGGTGCTCAGTGAGTGCACTGTCCCAGGTGGGCTGTGCATCTGAATCACCTCCCCTGTCCCAGCCACTCAGTTTTCCAGTGCACCGCAAGAATACCATCTCAGGTGTGCCATGTGTCGCCTCTGGGGACCTGGTCTCAGGCTGTGACCCTCCTGGCAGGTGTCAACCGTCCAGGATCCCAGGAAGACATGGTTAGCAACTGGGAGCCTACTCATAGTTTAGTGGAGGATGCCAGTCTCTGCTGCAGAAATTGGACCAGCCCCTTGCCTTACGGCTCTGGCTATTACACACCTGCCTCTCTGCCTCCAGCGGGTGGGGAGGAACCTGTACACAGCCAGCTAGCTCTCCTTTGGTATTCACTCAATCCTTTGTTCTGTGAGCAGTTCAGGCTATGATTAAGAGCCTTTCGAGGGAAAGTTCTCCTTTTTTTTCCTTTCTGGGGCTCCCACGGTTTGGATTGCTATCTCACTTAGTTCCCTCAGACTGTCCTCAGAGCATTCATCCTAACCCTAAGGGCCAGTAATGCAGCCCACACCTCGCTGTCCAGCCCCTGCTCGCTAGTGGCAGATGCAAGCGTCTGGGCTACTTCTCTGCTGGCAGTTGTGGTTAGGTGCCTATTCTGTGTGTGTGTGTGTGTGTTTTTTCCCCCTCCCAGTTATGTTGCCCTCTGAGATTCCAAAACTCCACACAGACCCGCCTGTGAGAGCATTTCCTACTGTTTGGAAACTTTTTCTCCTTCATGACTCCCTCCCCAGGATGGATCTCCATCCCTAACTCTTTTGTCTCTCTTTTTGTCTTTAATATTTTGTCCTACCTACCTTTGAAAAGAATGGGCTGCCTTTCTGGGTACCTGGTGTCCTCCACCAACATTCAGAAGTTGTTTTGTGGAAGTTGCTCTGTATTCAAATGATCTTTGGGTGAATTTGTGGGAGAGAAAGTGGCCTCCCGTCCTATTTCTCTGCCATGTTGGGACCCCCCTCTCCTTTACTAGAGTTTTATATTCTAACTGGAGTCAATGGAATTAATAAATAACCTTCTAACTATAAGACAAGCATTGCCCTAAGTACTGTAGGAGATCTACAGATAGAAGACTAGGTCCTCAAGGGATTTAGATACCATGACATGCATATAAATTTCTATTATACAAGGTAATTTATGACCTGCGTTAAATCAAAGGAGTTGGGAAAGAACTGATGATAACTTTTTTAAATTTATTTTATTTTATTTTTTAACTTTACAATATTTTATTGGTTTTGCCATATATCAACATGAATCCGCCACAGGTATACACGTGTTCCCCATCCTGAACCCTCCTCCCTTCTCCCTCCTGGTACCATCCCTCTGGGTCGTCCCAGTGAGACTTCAGAAGTTAAGTAGGATTTTTATAGTTGGTGATAATGAGGAGAAAAAGTTCAGCTAGAAGTTACAGTGCAAGTATAATGCAAGGAATGAGAAATAGAACAGAGGGGAGTGCTGTTTTAGGGTATGTAGGCTATTTGCAGATTTTTGTTAGAAAGTAAAGCCAGATGATATTAATTCTATGTTTTATTCAGAAGGCAATGAAAATAAAAGCTTTTAAGCAAAGAAATACTATGATTAAAGCTATTGCTTAGGAGTTTAGTTTGGCAGGGACGTGTAAAAATATATTGAGAACACAAGTTGGATTGACATGGGTGTATTTTGCTTTGTAGCTGAATGCTTGTATTTTATGTATGAGTACTTAAGAATTATTTCTCATTTGGAAATTTTAACTAAATTGTTTAAAAATCTATCATAGTTTAAAATATGAAACAAAAGCCATCCTCTGGTGTTGAATTATCAATCTGTTGCAAACTTCACAACATCTAATATGATGCAATATATAGCAATTAAATTTTGCAATACAATTAAAATAATGAGTACAAGTAAATATAGATCCTATTCTTAATGAACAGAGATTATTCATAATATTAGCAGGCATATTTTTCCTATTTTTATCTAATAAGTGTCTGTTATATTCTCTTTAAAGGCCAATATTGAAGTGTATAAAATTTTCAGTACCTTTTTTTATATTTTATATTTTTATAAATATTTTATATTTATAGTATCTTGGCTCCCAAATAGCTAATATTTGCTATTTAAAAATATTCCAAAGTATTTCTGGACTGTGTTGTTTAAATAAATTGAAATAAAAAGAAATAAACTTTGATCAGCAAAATATAATAAATGAATGAATGAATGTTCATTCACATTCAGACACAGCTATTTTCTGTCTAACTCAATGGAATTTAAGTTCCATGAGTGCAAAGACTTTTTTGTTCTCTTACTCACAACATGTAGGTGAGTGCTGTCATCATATAGGTTCTTAATAATTTTGTGTGTGTGTGTATGAGTTAAAGAATACCTGCTTTTAATATAAATGTTGAAGAAGAAAATGGCAACTCACTCCAGCATTCTTGCCTGGGAAATCCCATGGACAGAAGAGCCTGGTGGGCTACAGTCCATGGGGTCACAAAAGAGTCAGACATGACTTAGATATTAAACAAAAAGCAGAAATATAAAGGTGGAAGTGAAGTCACTCAGTTGTGTTCGACTCTTTGTGACCCCGTAGACTGTAGCCTACCAGGCTCCTCCGTCCATGGGATTCTCCAGGCAAGAATACTGGAGTGGAGGAGGGAGGAGGGTTCAGGATGGGGAACGCGGGTATACCTGTGGCGGATTCATTTCGATATTTGGCAAAACTAATACAATATTGTAAAGTTTAAAAATAAAATAAAATTAAAAAAAAAAAAAAAAAAGAATGCTGAAGTGGGTTGCCATTTTCCTTCTCCAGGGGATCGAACCCAGGTCTCCCGCATTGCAGGCAGATGCTTTAACCTCTGAGCCACCAGAGAAGCCATTAAAATACCCTATTTATAAAAGATATTAATAAAAATTTTCATAGCTCAGTCGTCTACTCTTCTCTCAATATTTACTTTAATAGACTGTTTCTTCCTTAAAAGGTATATTTAGTCTTTCAAAAATTTGATTAGAAAAATTATTTAATACTGTTTTCATTGAATAGAATGATGATGCAACTTTTATTTTTCTTAATAATTTTGTCTTATGTGTCTGTCTATGAAGATTTATAAAGTGAAAACTTGGTGTTATAACAATAATTAATTAAAATGTAACCTAGTGGTGAAGAAGAGGTAAAGGAAAGATAGAGAAGTGGGAATATGGACTACTGGTGGTGGGTGGTGAGAAATCTTGTTGTGCGTATCTTAACTAACAGCATTTATCCCAGCTCCTTCCCAGATGCCACTTGCACACCCTTAGCCTCTTTCTCAATCTGCTCCTCTGAGGCTTGACTCACAGGTTAGTGTTCCCTGCTGCCATCTTGGTATAAAGGACCTTCTTTCTTCCTCGTCTCAATGAAATTGTTCTTTAAAATAACTGCATTATCTTGGTTAAAAATGTAGTGAACACATCTATGTAACTTGCTAATAAGAGATGCTTGAGGCAAAGCATCTTTTCTTCAGGATTCTTATACTGAGGCTTGCATTTTAAAAAGTGATATTCAGCAGGTTGTGTACTGCTTTGACTTATACATGAATGTGTCTAATAGTGGGAATATAAACACAGCTAGAAGGTAGAACTTTGTTCTTTTTATCGTAGTGGGACTGGTAAAATACTATATGCATAGACCATGGGACCTTGCAGTTTTCTTTTCAAATGATCTTCTATAGGCTGTTCATTTACTCATTCATCTAACAATTTACTATCACTAATCTTCTGTGTGCTGCATAAAAGAATAAAGTCACTAAACCTGGACAGGATCACCCTTTACAGACAAAGCTATAATATGTAAACAAATTAGTAGTCTTTGTTTCTTTTTTCTCATTTGCCCTTGACTTTCCATTAATCACTATGTTATCACTTGACTATCTTAAATCTCTGTTACATACTTTTAGCTCGGTAAATCTAAGCAAGTAATATTAGCTCAATTACATATGATTTTAGTAAGGTTATCAAGTTCTTACAAGTTCTCAAAGGATGTTGGCTATAAGCTACATCTCCAAACAGATCAACATCTTTGGTATAATCTGATTCATTGACATTATCTGTATGCACAGGGAATCTTGAGTATATTAGATACAACCTTGTTTTGGTGGTATGACACTAGGGGAAAAAAGAAAAAAAATACTAATGAATCCTATTATATAAGTCTATGTCAGTTCACAGCATTCTTTATTTATGGCATGATTTCTAATTTCTTTTGAATATCCCATCATAGTTTACCTACATGGGATACATAATAAATGCTGTTTTCTGAGAATGAAATATTAAGGAATTTTGTTACTAAAAATTCTCATAGTTGCAGTGAAAATAATTTTATGTGCTTTGATCCTTCAATATTATTAACCAATCTGTGCTACTTTCTAAACTAGCCCTGTCCCAACCCTTCATGGGAGTAAGCAAGAGAGTACAGCTACATGATCGAAATTCCAAGTATCTTTTCAGTGGGCAGAATTTTTTTGCCCATGTTTTGTGGCTGCCTCCCATCTCCAGCAGTTTGTTGCAATACTTAATTAGGACTAAAATAGATTAATCTGTCCCTGAACAGATTGAATGAAAAAAATGATTTCCAAGTAATACAGGGTTAGCAAGACTCTCTATCCTGGGCAACCATTCAGAATGTATGCCACTGAAATACCCTCTACAGAATGACACAGACTTGACCAGAGATAACATTTATGTGTAAAAACAATATATCAGGACTTTATCCAGTGGAACCTCAGAAATCTTAGGTGAGTTACTTCCAGTCCAGGATATTGATCAGACCTGTGAATTTTACTCTCTGCTCAAAATTTATTGTTACCATGGCAAAGGAAAAGGAAAAGAGGAAATATGTATCCTCACCAAAAAACTAGGAAAATACATCCTCCAAATGTTAGAAATATTGAAGAGTTTTATAAAATATAACTTATCTAAAACCAATGTGCTGCTGCTGTGTCGCTTTAGTTGTGTCCGACTCTGTGTGACCCCATAGACAGCAGCCCACCAGGCTCCCCAGTCCCTGGGATTAATTTCTGTCTCCAGTGCATGAAAGTGTAGAAGAGGATAAACAAGATGTGCTTGCTGCTGCTGCTGCTGCTAAGTCGCGTCAGTCGTGTCCGACTCTGTGCGACCCCATAGACGGCAGCCCACCAGGCTCCCCCATCCCTGGGATTCTCCAGGCAAGAACACTGGAGTGGGTTGCCATTTCCTTCTCCAATGCATGAAAGTGAAAAGTGAAAGTGAAGTCGCTCAGTCGTGTCCAACTCCCAGCGACCCCAAGGACTGCATACATACATATGTACATACATACATACAGAAAAAAAAAAGACTAAATTTCCATATTTAGTCTGTTGCTGGCTGAAACTTACTTTTCTTCTTTCTTGCAGACATTTCTAAAAATATTTCAGCGAATGTAGTAACTATTTAAGATTAAAAAGTTAAGAAATATATGAATAAAACAGTGATAGAAACAAACAATATTGTACTAAATGTATTATTAATATGGATATTATATTTTAGGAAAATATTAAATAGTCTATAAGAAAATACAAAGAGAATCAAATCATGATGTGGATCAAATGTCCAAGTTTATCTCTATAAAAACCTGGAAACGTTTGAAAGGTTTGGAGAAAAACATGTAAGAGAATAAATGTATCATCCTCCATGAAGGGAAAGCAATAGATACTGTTTTATTCTTGAACCCTAATTAAAGAAAAGTGTAATTTATAACTTATTCATTACAGAAAGAAATAAATAAAACTATAATTGATATAGTAAAACAAAGTTTTTAAGAAGATAAAGAATAAGAAAAGTAAAAGCATGAAATATAATGGTAAATAATATTAGCTGTTATATTAAATCTGATTATATATCAAAACTTCTTAAAAATGAATGCATCTGGGTTTATGTCAAGAAAAAACTAAATTTGCTTATTTTAAAACCAACTGAAACATCGTGACACCTACAGTTTCAAAATGCTAGGCAAATGTAATTTTAAAAACAACTTATGTTAAAATATCAATATTAAATCAAAGTGCAACATAAGGAAATACAATACATAGTACAAGAGATATGTTTATGTAAATACCATTTAAAGTCCACAATACAGATAATTACAGTTGTGAGCCAACACTTATTGAGTGCTTCCTATATATCATGCATTACTCTAAATGCTTATAAGTGGTTGTTCAAGTAGCTCTCGAACGGCCTATCAGTTAGAGCCATTATTACCCTGATACCCATTTAGAAACCTGAGACAAATAAATTAAGAAATTTGCCTCTCCACTTAACCAGTGATTAGTAGATCTGGGATTTGAATCCATTCACTCACACTCTTGAGACCTTGATTGTTACATGGTTTATCTCCTTTTATAACAAGACTGGGAGAAGACTGTGGCTCAGATCATGAACTCCTTATTGCCATATTCAGTCTTAAATAGAAGAAAGTGGGGAAAACCACTAGACCATTCAGGTATGACCTAAATCAAATTCCTTATGACTATACTGTGGAAGTGAGAAATAGATTTAGGGGATTAGATCTGATAGACAGAGTGCCTAATGAACTATGGATGGAGGTTCATGACATTGTACAGGAGACAGGGATCAAGACCATCCCCAAGAAAAAGAAATGCAAAAAAGCAAAATGGCTGTCTGAGGAGGCCTTACAAATAGCTGTGGAAAGAAGAGAAGCGAAAAGCAAAGGAGAAAAGGAAAGATATACCCATTTGAATGCAGAGTTCCAAAGAATAGCAAGGAGAGGTAAGAAAACCTTCCTCAGTGATCAATGCAAAGCAATAGAGGGAAACAACAGAATGGGAAAGACTAGGGATCTCTTCAAGAAAATTAGAGATACCAAGGGAACATTTCATGCAAAGATGGGCTCGATAAAGGACAGAAATGGTATGGACCTATAGAAGCAGAAGATATTAAGAAGAGGTGGCAAGAATACACAGAAGAACTGTAAAAAAGATCTTCACAACCCAGATAATCATGAAGGTGTGATCACTCACACTTACCTAGAGCCAGACATCCTGGAATGTGAAGTCAAATGGGCCTTAGGAAGCATCACTATGAACAAAGCTGGTGGAGGTGATGAAATTACAGTTGAGCTATTTCAAATCCTAAAAGATGATGCTGTGAAAGTCCTGCACTCAATATGCCATCAAATTTGGAAAACTCAGCAGTGGCCACAGGACTGGAAAAGGTCAGTTTTCATTCCAATCCCAAAGAAAGGTAATACCAAAGAATGCTCAAACTACTGCACAATTGCACTCTTCTCACACACTAGTAAAGTAATACTCAAAATTCTCCAAGCCAGGTTTCATCAATATGTGAACTGTGAACTTCCAGATGTTCAAGCTGGTTTTAGAACGGGCAGAGGAACCAGAGATCAAATTGCTAACATCCACTGGATCATGGAAAAAGCAAGAGAGTTCCAGAAAAGCATCTATTTCTGCTTTATTGACTATGCCAAAGCCTTTGACTGTTTGGATCAAATAAACTGTGGAAAACCTGCCTCTTGAGAAATCTGTATACAAGTCAGGAAGCAACAGTTAGAACTGGACATGGAACAACAAACTGGTTCCAAATAGGAAAAGCAGTATGTCAAGGCTGTATATTGTCACCCTGCTTATTTAAGTTATATGCAGAGTACATCATGAGAAATGCTGGACTGGAAAGCACAAGCTGGAATCAAGATTGCCGGGAGAAATCTCAATAACCTCAGATATGCAGATGACACCACCCTTATGGCAGAAAGTGAAGAAGAACTAAAGAGCCTCTTGATGAAAGTGAAAGAGGAGAGTGAAAAAGTTGGCTTAAAGCTCAACACTCAGAAAATGAAGATCATGGCATCCGGTCCCATCACTTCATGGTAGATAGAAGGGGAAACAATGGCTGACTGTATTTTTCTGGGCTCCAAAATCACTGCAGATGGTGACTGCAGCCATGAAATTTAAAAGACACTTGCTCCTTGGAAGGAAAGCTATGACCAACCTAGAAAGCATATTAAAAAGCAGAGACATTACTTTGCCAGCAAAGGTCCATCTAGTCAAGGCTATGGTTTTTCCAACAGTCATGTATGGATGTGAGAGTTGGACTATAAAGAAAGCTGAGAGCAGAAGAATTGATGCTTTTGAACTGTGGTGTTGGAGAAGACTCTTGAGAGTCCCTTGGACTGCAAGGGGATCCAACCAGTCCATTCTGAAGGAGATCAGCCCTGGGATTTCTTGGAAAGAATGATGCTAAAGCTGAAACTCCAGTACTTTGGCGACCTCATGTGAAGAGTTGACTCATTGGAAAAGACTCTGATGGTGGGAGGGATTGGGGGCAGGAGGAGAAGGGGACGACAGAGGATGAGATGGCTGGATGGCATCACTGACTCGATGGATGTGAGTCTGAGTGAACTCCGGGAGTTGGTGATGGACAGGGAGGCCTGGTGTGCTGCTATTCATGGGGTCGCAAAGAGTCGGACATGACTGAGTGACTCATCTGATCTGATCTGGTTGTTAAAACAAACAGAAAAAGCAACATCTGTGCAAAGAGACATTGAGAAAACTTCCATCATAACAATAATCATGTTCAAATAATAGTACCCTGTTTCTAAGTAACTAAAAACTCATAGACTTAAATGTGATATGTAATAACAAGATAGATATAGATGCACATCCATATAAGGCTTTCTGCCCTACAAACAAATTTGTTGTTCAAGTGTTAAGTCATATCTGACTCTTTGTCCCTCCATGGACTGCGGCACACCAGATTTCCCTGTCCTTCACAATGTCCTGGAGCCCACTCATACTCATGTGCATTGAGTCAGTGATGCCATCCAACCATCTTATCCTCTGATGTCCCCTTCTCCTGCCTTTGATCTTTTCCAACATCAGGGTATTTTACAATGAGTCAGCTCTTCATTTCAGGTGGCCAAAGTATTAGAGCTTCAGCATCAATCCTTCCAATGAATATTCAGTACTGATTTCCTTTAGAATTGACTGGTTTGATCTCCTTGCTGTCCAAGGGACTCTCAAGAGTCTTCTCCAGCACCACAGTTTGAAAGTATAAATTCTTTGGTGCTCAGCCTTCTTTAAGGTCCAATTCTCACATCATTACATGACTATGGAAAAAACATAGCTTTGACTACATTGACCTTTGTTGGCTAAGTGATGTCTCTGCTTTTTAATATGCTGTCTAGGTTTGTCATAGCTTTTCTTTCAAGGAGTAAGTGTCTTTTAATTACATGGCTGCAGTCAGTGTCCACAGTGATTTCTGAGCACAAGAAAATAAAATCTCCCACTGTTTTCATTTTTTATCTATTTGCCATGAAGTGATGGAAGTGGATGTCATGATCTTACTTTTTTGAATGTTAAATTTTGTCAGCTTTTTCACTCTCCTCTTTCACTTTCATCAAGAGACTCTTAGTTCCTCTTCACTTTCTGCCATTAGGGTGGTATCATTTGCATATCTAAGGTTGTTGATATTTCTCCTGGCAGTCTTGAACCCACCTTGTGTTCATCCAGCCCATCATTGTATCATATTCAATAAAGATGAAAACAACAACATTAACCTGTTAATCCATTAGGAAAGAAAACACTGATACATTCCAAAATGGATCTTTGGTGATAATAGGAAAAATTTCACCATAATAGACCAAAAAAAAAAAAAAAATTGGATTTTCTGAAAAAGTGGAGAGAGAAACTAGTGATGGCAGCTTCAGTATCTTTTATAAATTAATCTCATAAGTAACATACCTCTGCTTTTCATGTGTTCTGTTTGTCATATAAAGACCTCTTTTATAATGTAACAGTGGAATATGTGGAGATTGTGTGGTGCCTCTTAGAAATTGGCTGCCACAGTACACCCTCTGACACTCAAATGAGTCATGTCCCCTCTTTCTGTTACTTTTTTTTTTTTTTTTGTAAGAGATTTGTATATTATACTGTAGGAACATTTGTCTCTGTGAAGATCATAATGTTATTCATGATGCTACTGTAAAGACAATAGAGGTTTAACTGAGGTCTTCTGAACTAAAACCCCATGGCTTTTCTCCTATGGTCAAATAGAATGCCATATAGGTCTATTACTGTGTGGTGCACTGTATTCCAACATTCATAATGTTTCTGTACTACTGAACTTTTGGAATTGCTGAGATTATTGTTTTTTCAGCTTTGCTTTATCCTCTAGCCTTCAGTTTGCCCTCAGCCATATCCCACTGGTGTATATGTTCCAGATTGTTAAATTATCTCTCTGCTTTTCCAGGTTTCTTTTCTTTTTATAGACATGAATACTATAGAACCAGACTTACTAGAATCACATGAATTGTAGGAGCAAAAACGTTTGGAGTGAACATGTATAGGTCTTTCTAAATTAGTCTTCTCGGGCTGCCATAATCAAATACCACAAACTGAATGGCTTAAGCAACATAAATTGATTTCTTACAGTTCTGGAGGTGGAAAGTTCAAGATACAGGGTTAGATTATTTGATTCCTAGTGATGGCTCTCTTCTTGGCTTAGAGATGGCAACCTTCTCTGTGTATTCTCATATGGTAAAGAGGGTGAAACACGCTCTTTGGTATCTCTTATAAGGAAACTTATCATATTAATCCTAGATTTACTCTTATGACCTCATTTAACCTTTTTCACTTTCTTACATCAAAGAATAACATTGGGAGTTAGGGCTTCAACACATGAATTTTGGGGGCATGAAGTTTATCGAGTCTTTAGTGTTTAACCCTATAAGGAAAAAATGTACTTGGACTTTGAGATATTAGAAATTTCAAGGGGGTACTTTTCAAAAGGGGTTTGTGTTTATTCACATTATTTTTCTCAATAAGAGTACAGATAATGAACTTTTAATACATTTGTTTCCAATAAGTAAGTTGCTCACAATATATGATGACCTGTTGTTGCTATTATTTCAGAAAAATTTTTTTTCATTCCTTAGTTTCGAATTTTAAAGCATTCCTTATTTAAGTTTAATATTACACATTGAAATTTAACAGACTTTTCTTTACAAAGGAAAATTGACAAAGTTTGCCTACCTAAGTTACTGGTAACTAAGTAACAGTTAGAATTGGACATGGATCCAATCAGTCCATTCTAAAGGAGATCAGCCCTGGGTCTTCTTTGAAAGGAATGATGCTAAAGCTGAAACTCCAATACTTTGGCCACCTCATGCGAAGAGTTGACTCATTGGAAAAGACTCTGATGCTGCGAGGGATTGGGGGCAGGAGGAGAAGGGGACAACAGAGGATGAGATGGCTGGATGGCATCACCGACTTGATGGATGTGAGTTTGAGTGAACTCCAGGAAATGGTGATGGACAGGGAGGCCTGGCGTGCTGCGATTCATGGGGTCACAAAGCATCAGACATGACTGAGCGACTGAAATGAACTGAACTGAACTGAACTGAAGTTACTGGTAGTAATGAAGAAAATTAAAATAATGAATATCACATTACCTAAAAGTTGACTTGAACTTTTTTATTCACTTCAGTAGCCTCTTGTTGTTAGAGTCACTAAATCTTGTCTGACTCTTTTGTGACCCCATGAACTGTAGACTACCAGTCTCCTCTGTCCATAACCTTTCCCAGGCAAGAACTGGAGTGGGTTGCAATTTCCTTCTCCAGGGCATCTTTCTGACCCAGAGATTGAACTCACATCTCCTGCATTAGCAGGCATATTCTTTACCATTGAGCCACCAGGGAAGCCGAGCCTCTTAGATAGGATCAGATTTAAGACTAAAGCAAATCTAGTATGTTAAAAATCCAGTATATCATTATGATAATTTCACTATTATACAAAGGCATTGATACACCATAGGAGATTGAGTTAAGCTTGAATTAAGCCATTTTGAACATTCATCTTCTAGACATACGTACACATGTGCTCACAACGGGTCTAAAGGACTGTTCGACAAACATTTTTGAAGTAAAACAACTCAGTTAATGAAGGAATCCATTTTCTTGGATTAAGATTTCAGTTTCTCATTTTATTACTTTTCAAAAATACTATATATTTTACTGTATTTAAGGAAAATGTGACATATAATAAACATTGACAAGCTATTAAATATACTAAAGTCAGTAAGTGATATATGTTATAGCCAAAGCATAAGAAACATGTTCTTAGTAAAATATAAAATGACATTTTAACTTTAGAGCTCTAGCTAGCATTATATTGCTTCTATTAATACCAACTTACGTTAAATATATCAAACTGTCTTCTGAAGTCAATAAAAGAAGGGATTACTATGAAGGAGTAATTTTAAGTATAAATCGAGACTATCATGTATCCTTATATTTTGATCCATTTTTCTGCAATTTTTTTTGTAGTTAAACCCTCCCACAGAATTCTCTAATTCCTTCTCTTAAAGCAATCCTGAGAAGTCAGTTGTTCAAGTATTTGAATTAAATTCTCTTGTTGATCATTTTTACTATTGAGTTAAGATATCATTGAATTATTTTCTTAGGAAATAAAAGTAAATGCTTTTGTATTTTACACATATTTTTACAATGAAGGTTTGAAGCACTTTCTAGCTCTGAAAAGAAATAATAACAATGACCATTTAGAAGAAATAAAACATGTCTTCCATTAAGTAAACGTAACACAGTTAAAACCAACTTCCAAGTTTTAGTTTCTAGTGTTCATATGGGTGTATATATGTGTGTGTGTGGTGGAGAGACAGAGGGAGGAGGAGGAAGAATGTGCCTGGCATGGGTCATTTTAGTTTACAAAATAACAGTGTATTTGACTCTTACATTTTTGACAACATAAGAACACAAGATGATTGAACAAAATATGGCACTTGAAAGTTAACTTCTTTGGGATTTAGAAAAATCATGAATTCTTTGCTGTTAGTTTGTTAATTGAGAACACTTTTTTTAGTGAAAGAGTAAGTCATAGAAAAGTTTCACAAATATATTTTCATAGTATCATTATTTTAACAATTTTTATCATTAATATAATTTTAATATTCATCTGGAACTCTTAAAGTCCAAAATATGACTCCTAACAGAATTTACAGTCTTAAATATTTACTTTGTCATACTATTATAAATTCTAAGCTTTGTGACCAGTACTATAGAAGATAACAAATACTATTTGCTGCTAGTGAAAATTTCAAACATAAGCTAATCATTTTTTAATGATGGCTTTAGCTTATAATTTTTTGTTTATGATTAAAAAGAAAGAACTTGGCTTGGTAAAATAAGTAGGAAATGCTAAATATATCAGTCTTTTAAAGGTCACTTGAAAGTTTAGTATTTTGCCTTGGAGATCAAGTAAGTTTTTTTTTTTTTTAAATTTTATTTTATTTTTAAACTTTACAATATTGTATTAGTTTTGCCAAATATCGAAATGAATCTGCCACAGGTAAGTTTAGAATGAGACCATTCGACAACCCTGTATGTGAGACAGCAAAAGAGACACAGATGTATAGAACAGTCTTTGGACTCTGTGGGAGAGGGAGAGGGGGATGATTTGGGAGAATGGCATTAAAACATGTATAATATCATATAAGAAATGAATCACCAGTCCAGGTTTGATGCAGGATACAGGAAACTTGGGGCTGGTGCACTGGGATGACCCAGAGGGATGGTATGGGGAGGGATGTGGGAGGGGGGTTCAGGATGGGGAACACATGTACACCCGTGGCAGATTCATGTTGATATATGGCAAAACCAATATAATATTGTAAAGTAAAAAAAAATAATAATAATCATAAAATTAAAAAAAAAATAAAATAAAAATAGAATGAGCCCATTCAAGTTTCATTAAGACAAAATTTGGAGGTAGTTTGTTTTTCAACAATAATAGTAACAGATGACCATTTAAAGTAGTACTGAATGCCAAACTTCCCCCCAATAAAATCAACAAAGCTTTATTATATCATTTTTTGACTTATTTGTAATTAGTAAATAATATTTATTATGTGCCAGGCAATAAGGAGAGTTGAGGAAGCCCTTGACATAATTAATGCAGAAAAGACTCTTGAGAGTCCCTTGGACTTCAAGGAGATCCAACCAGTCCATTCTGAAGGAGATCAGCCCCGGGATTTCTTTGGAAGGAATGGTGCTAACGCTGAAACTCCAGTACTTTGGCCACCTCATGCGAAGAGTTGACTCATTGGAAAAGGCTGTGATGCTGGGAGGGATTGGGGGCAGGAGGAGAAGGGGACAACAGAGGATGAGATGGCTGGATGGCATCACTGACTCGATGGACGTGAGTCTGAGTGAACTCCGGGAGTTGGTGATGGACAGGGAGGCCTGGCGTGCTGCGATTCATGGGGTTGCAAAGAGTCGGACACGACTGAGCCACTGATCTGATCTGATCTGATCTGATAAAATGATTACTAAGACATTACCTTAGGTTCCTTAGCATAGGTCTTCACAGTAATATTATTGTAATGACATTAAAACAAACATAATTTGCAAACTACCACCCATTTCCCATAAATCAGAAATGGAAAAGATCATGAAATAAAAGGATTAAGTGGAATTGAGAGAGATGAATCTCAGGATTGGGAGATTTTGTGGCTAGTATAGCACTCTCTGCACATCCAAGCTCAAATCCCAAAAGAGAAGTAAATGCTGCTTGTATCATTTTATGCATGAATGAATATAATTTAAATAATTGATATGTTCTAGCAAATCAAATTACATGAATATTATCAACTGACTAAAAAATCTAATTGCTGGTTACAGAACTTATCACTGAGGTTCCTCTTAATATGGTTCAAATTGACATTGTATACAGAAGTATACTTCATTTATGATTTGTGGAAACAAAATGCTTGGCAGTGTATATATATTTACATGCATGTATACATATATATATGTATATATGAATACATATATATATATATGAATACATATAAAATATATCCAAATCTATATAGTATATAAAAAGTATGTAGCATATCAGAGCCTACTTTGTATCCTTTCAGCTTGGAGGATAAGACAGCAAAGTTCACCGTAACTCTCTCGCATCACCAGTTTCTGTACTTCCTCCAGTCTAGTCAGCCAGTTCCACAGTGGGCCTTGTTTCTCCTGTAAAATACTACTTCCAAGATCCACCACATCTCTTGGTACACGGGAAGTCAGTGAGTCATCTTAGTTGAGCATCTTCTATTTTGAATATTATTGTAGGCCATTTTAAGCTGCATTCCTTTGAACCACTGGTGTTTTGAAAATGTGCTTTTAATAGAGTTTTGGTGAAACAAATCAAGGGAGAAGGAAACCCACATCCTAAACATGGTTCTAAGGCTTGGTTCAAGGTGGTCTCCAACTCCACTGGTGCCATATGCCACTCTCCTTGTCTTTGATTTCAGTCCAGAAGCCACTGGTCTCTCCGCTGCTATGCCTGCGCACCCTATCCCACCTGGACATCACTGCTTCAGATATCCACATGACTTATTCCCTCACTTCATTCAACTCTCTGCTTATGATTAATCTTATCAAAGGGAACTTCCCTAATTACCTATTTAAATAATACATTCAACTAACTTTATTTTTCTTTATCGAGCTTAGTAGATTAGGTTGTCTTAAATATTTGTTGATTGTCTCAACACAAACAGAAGGATGAAAAGTTTATGTGAGTTTATCAGAATTATACTGATATGTCCACACTGCTTCGGTTCAGGTCAGTCACTCAGCCATGCCTGACTCTTTGCAACTCCATGGACTGCAGCATTCCAGGCTTCCCTGCCCTTCACCAACACCTGTAGCCTGCTCAAACTCATGTCCATTGAGTTGGCGATCCAACCATCTCATTCTCTGTCATTCCCTTCTCCTCCTGCCTTCAGTCTTCCCCAGCATCAGGATCATTTCCAATGAATCAGTTCTTTGCATCAGCTGTCCAAAGTATTGGAGCTTCAGCCTCAGCATCAGTCCTTCCAATGCATAGTCAGAACTGATTTCCTTTAGGACTGACTGGTTGAAACTCCTTGCAGTCCAAGGGACCCTCAAGACTCTTCTTCAATACCACAGTTCAAAAGCATCAGTTCTTCAGCACTCAGCTTTCTTTATGGTCCAACTCTCACATCCATACATGACTGCTAGAAAAACCATAGCTTTGACTGGATGGATTTTGTTGGCAAGTAATGTCTCTGCCTTTTAATATGCTGTCTAGGTTTGTCATAGCTTTTCTTCCAAGGAGCCAGCCTCTTTTAATTTCATGGCTGCAGTCACCATCTGCAGTGATGCTAGAGCCCCAAAATATAGTCTTTCACCATTTTCATTGTTGCTCCATTTATTGCCATGAAGTGATGGGACTGGATGCCATGATCTTCATTTTTTGAATGTTGAATTTTAAGCCAGCTTTTTCACTCTCCTCTTTCACTTTCATTGAGAGGCTCTTTAGTTCCTCTTCACTTTCTGCCATTAGGGTAGTGTCATGTGCATATCTGAGCTTGTTGACATTTCTCCCAGTAATCTTGATTCCAGCTTGTGCTTCATCCAGCCAAGCATTTCTCATGATGTCCCTGGCATATAAGTTAAACAAGCACAGTGATAGCATACAGCCTTGATATACTCTTTTCCCCGTTTTGAACCAGTCCCTTGTTCCATGTCCGGTTCTAACTTGCTTGACCTGCATACAGATTTCTCAGGAGGCAGGTGAGGTGGTCTGCTATTACCACAGTTTGCTGTGATCCGCACAATAAAAGGCTTTGGCGTAGTCAATAAAACAGAAATGGATCTTTTTCTGGAACTCTCTTGCTTTTTCTGTGATCCAACAGATGTTGATTCTAAACATGATTTTGCCCCTCCTACCATCTTGCTAGGGTTTCTCCTTTGCCCTTGGATGTGGGGTATATTATTTTGATGGGATTCAACATTCTCCTATTAAGAGGTTGTCCAGCAGCAAGTTGTAATTTTGGAGTTTTCGCAGAAGATGAGCACACGTCCTACTCTGCCATCTTGGCCCAAGAAAAAGAAATGCAAAATGGAAAAATGTTGTCTGAGGAGGCTTTACAAATAGCTGAGAAAAGAAGAGAAGTGAAAGGCAAAGGAAAAAAGGAAAGGTATATCAATCTTAATGCAGAATTCCAAAGAATAGCAAGGAGAGATAAGAAAGACTTTCTCAATGATCAGTGCAAAGAAATATGAAAAAAACAATAGAATGGGAAACAGTAGATATCACTTTAAGAAAATTAGAGATAACAAGGGAACATTTCATGCAAAGATATGGTATGGACCTAACAGAAGCTGAAGATATTAAGAAGAGGTGGAAAGAACACACAGAGGAACTATACAAAAAAGATCGTCATGACTCAGATAACCATGATGGTGTGGTCACTCACCTAGAGCCAGACATCCTGGAATGTAAAATTAAGTGGGCCTTAGGAAGCATCAGTACCAACAAAGCTATCTGAGGTGATGGAATTCCAGCTGAGCTATTTCAAATCCTAAAAGATGATGCTGTGAAAGTGCTACACTCAATATGCCAGCAAATTTGGAAAACTCAGCAGTAGCCACAGGACTGGAAAAGGTCAGTTTTCATTTCAGTCCCAATGAAAGGCAATGCAAAAGATTGTTCAGACTACCTACCGCCGTTGTACTCATCTCACATGTGATTAAAGTAATGCTCAAAATTCTCCAAGCCAGGCTTCAACAGTACATGAACCATGACTTCCAGAGGTTCAGTTGGATTTACAAAAGGCAGAGGAACCAGAGGTCATGTTACAAATATCCATTGAATCATAAAAAATCAAGAGAGTTCCAGAAAAACATCTATTTCTGCTTTATTTACTATGCTATAGCCTCTGACTTTAGGGATCACAACAAACTGTGGAAACTTCTCAAAGAGATGGGAATACCAAACCACGTTGCTTGCCTCTGGAGAAGTATGTAAGAAGTAACAAGTAAGTCAAGAAGTAACAGAACTGAAACAATAGACTGGTTCCAAATTGGGAAAGGAGTATGTCAAGGATGCATATTGCCACCCATTTATTTAACTTATATGCAGAGTACATCATGTGAAATGCTGAGGTGGATGAAGCACAACCTGGCCTCAAGATTTGCAGGAAAAATATCAGTAATCTCAGATATGCAGATGACACCACCCTATGGCAGAAAGCCAAGAAGAATTAAAGAGCCTCTTGATAAAAG
Source organism: Bos taurus (assembly GCF_002263795.3). Lineage (NCBI taxonomy): Eukaryota > Metazoa > Chordata > Mammalia > Artiodactyla > Bovidae > Bos > Bos taurus. The sequence continues at coordinate 101,952,613 of NC_037329.1, forward strand.
TGAAAGAGGAGAGTGAAAAAGTTGGCTTAAAACTCAACATTCAGAAAACTACAGTCATGGCATCCAGTCCCTTCATTTCATGGTAAATAGATGGGTAGACAATGGCAACAGTGACAGACTTTATTTTGGGGGGCTCCTAAATCACTGCAGATGGTGACTGCAGCCATGAAATTTAAAAGACACTTGATCCTTGGAAGGAAAGCTATGACCAACCTAGACAGCATATTAAAAAGCAGAGACATTACTTTGTTAACAAAGATCCATCTAGTCAAAACTATAGTTTTTGCAGTAGTCATGTATGGATGTGAGAGTTGGACCATAAAGAAAGCTGAGTGCTGAAGAATTGATGCTTTTGAACTGTGGTGTTGGAGAAGACCCTTGGGAATCCCTTGGACTGCAAGGAGATCAAACCAGTCAGTCTTAAAAGAAATTAGTCCTGAATATTCATTGAAATGACTGATGCTAAAGCTTAAACTCTAATACTTTGACCTCCTGATACAAAGAACTGACTCATTTGAAAAAAATATCTGATGCTGGGAAAGATTGAAGGCAGGAGGGAAAGGGGATGACAGAGGATAAGATGGTTGCATGGCATCACTGAATCAATGGACATGAGTTTGAGCAAGCTCCAAGAATTAGAGATGGACAGGGAAGCCTGGTGTACTTCAGTCCATGGGGTTGCAAAAGAGTCAGACATGGTTGAGTGAGTGAACTGAACTGAATGGATGTTGGCAATTTGATCTTTGGTTCCTCTGTCTTTTATAAATCCAGCTTGCACATCTGGATGTTCACGTTTCACACACTGTTGAAGCCTGGTTTGGGGAATTTCGAGCATTACTTTGCTAGCATGTGAGATGAGTGCAATTGTGCAGTAGTTTGAACATTCTTTGGCACTGCCTTTCTTTGGGATTGGAATGAAAACTGACCTTTTCTAGTCCTGTGGCTACTGCTGAGTTTTCCAAATTGCAGGTGTATTGAGTGCAGCACTTTCACAGCATCATCTTTTAGGACTTAAAATAGCTCAACTGGAATTCCATCACCTCCACTAGCTTTGTTGGTAGTGACGCTTCCTAAGGCCTACTTGACTTCGCATTCCAGGATGTCTGGCTCTTGGTGAGTGATCACACCATCGTGTTTATCTCGGTCATGAAAATCTTTTTTGTATAGTTCTTCCATGTATTCTTGCCACCTTTTCTTAATATTTTCTGCTTCTGTTGCGTCCATACCGTTTCTGTCCTTTATTGTGCCCATATTTGCATGAAATGTTCCCTTGGTATCTCTCATTTTCTTGAAGAGATCTCTATTTGTTTCCCATTCTATTGTTTCCCTCTAGTTCTTTACACTGATCATCTCCTTGCTATTCTTTGGAACTCTGCATTCAGGTATAGCTGCATTAGGGTATAGCTTTCTCTTTTTAATTTGCCTTTCACTTCTCTTCTCTTTTCAGTTAGTTGTAATGCCTCTTCAGACAACCATTTTGACTTTTTGCATTTCTTTTTTCTTGGGGATTGTCTTAATCACTGCTTCGTATACAGTATCACAAACCTCCATCCATAGTTATTCAGGCACTCTATCAGATCTAATCCCTTGAATCTATTTGCCATTTCCACTGTATAATTATAAGGGATTTTATGTAAGTCATACCTGAATAGCCTAGTGGTTTTCCCTACTTTCTTCAATGTAACTCTGAATTTTGCAATAAGATGTTCACGATGTGAGCCACAGTCAGCTCTTTGTCTTATTTTTGCTGACTGTATAGAGCTTCTCTATCTTCAGCTGCAAGGATTATAATCAGTCTGATTTTGGTATTGACCATCTGGTGCTGTCCATGTGTAGAGTCTTCTCTTGTGTTGTTGAAAGAGAGTGTTTGCTCTGACCAGTGTATTCTTTTGACATAACTATTAACTTTTGCCATGCTTCACTTTGTACTCCTAAGTCAAACTTGCCTGTTACTCCAGCTTCTCTTGACTTCCTACTTTTACATTCCAGTCCACTATGATGAATAAAGCATCTTTTTTTGGGTATTAGTTCTACAGGTCTTGTAGGTAATCATAGAATCATTCAACTTCAGCTTCTTTGGCATTAGTGGTTGGGGAATAGACTTGGATTACTGTTGGATTAGACTTGAATCGTTTGCTTTGGAAATGAACAGAGATTATTCTGTCATTTTGGGGATTGCACCAAAGTAACTGCATTTCAGTCTTCTGTTGACCTTGAGGCCTACTGAATTTCTTCTAAGGGATTCTTGCCCACAGTAGTAGATATATGGTCATCTGAATTAAATTCACCCATTCCAGTCCATTTTAGTTTGCTGATTCCTAAAATGTCAAAGTTCACTCTTGCCATCTCCTGTTTGACCACTTCCAATTTGCCTTGATTCATGGATATGACATTCCAGGTTCCTGTGCAATATTGTTCTTTACAGCACCGCTCTTTTCTTCTTTCACCAGTCACATCTACACCTGGGCATTATTTTCTCTTTGGCTCCATCTCTTCATTCTTTCTGTAGTTATTTCTCCACTGTTTAGAACATGTCTATGTTCTATATTTTATATATTCTATATTCTGTATTTTTCTAAATGGAGGTCCTCCAAAAGTATATCATAAATAAATAAAGGAAAAAATGAGTCCCTCCTATCCATGTCAACCAGTTTTGGGATTTTGTTTCTCTGTGTAACACAATGAGCTTTTTAAAGCTCTTTTCTTCTGTAACAAAATCTCTGTCTAAAAATGTTTTATAAAAATGTTCAATTTTTGAAAGCAATGATAAGATGTAGCATAAGTTCTAAGTATGTTTTTGATGCTGTTGAAAATAATTCTATAAAATTATTAAATCATCTTATAAAAATATTAGTTTATAAAACTTGTACCCAACAGTTGTCACAAATTTTTAAGCTAAGAAATACTCACGTTTTCATATTTCTTTAGTAAATATAGTAGATTTTAAGCCATACCATTCTATAACTTGTAAAATTGGGTAAAAATAAACTAAACCCTGTATATAACTATACCAGTTTAATAAAACAAGCATTTGTCTTTTTAACAATAGCAGTTAAATGAAAACAATTAGTAGTCAATTTTTCTGCACCCAGCAAAAAAATCTACGAAAGTATCCAAAAACTTTTTAAAGCTTATTTTATGATAAAAGAGGAACAGAGCAAAATGTTACAAATCATTTTTTTATTGATCCTGAAATCTTATCATACTTATTCTCTATGAGAGTCCCAGTGGGAGAAAATAGAAGAACATCTAAAGTTCATTTGGTCAACATCGTAAGAGTCTTGTTAATTGGTCATGAATTATATTCATTCATCTATCCATCACTCATTCATTCAATCAGTGCAGTCTAAACTCCTACCGTATGCTAGAGATTACAGTTTGATATTTAAACTTTTTTTTAACCCAATCCTGAACCCTGGATTCTGTCCTTTGTACTCCATCTGTGCTTGTGCTCAGTTGTGTCCAACTCTTTGCGACTGTAGCCAGCCAGGCTCCTCTGTCCATGGAATTTTGCAGGCAAGAGTACTAGAGTGGGTTGCCATTTCCTCCTCCAGGGTATCTTCCCTACCCAAGGATCAAACCAGAGTCTCCTACATTGGCAGGCAGATTCTTTATCCTCTGAGCCATGGCAGAAGCCTCCTTTCTACTTAGCCACTAATAATTCCAAACTTATCTGCCACACCCACTGCCTACCACCCTCATTTTTAAATTAATTAATTAATTTTAATTGGAGGCTAATTACTTCACAATATTGTGGTGGTTTTTGCCATACATTGACATGGATCAGCCATGGGTATACATGTGTCCCTGGTCCTGAACCCCCTCCTCCTTCTCTCCCCATCCCATCTCTCAGGGTCATCCCAGTGCACTGGCTTTGAGTGCCCTGTTTCATGCATCTAACTTGGACAGGTCATCTTTTTCACATGTGGTAATAAACATGTTTCAATGCCATTCTCTCAAATCATCCCACCCTTGCCTTCTCCCACAGAGTCCAAAAGTCTGTTCTTTATATCTGTGTCTCTTACTATCTCATATACAGGGCCATCATTACCATATTTCTAAATTCCACATATATATATATATATATATATATATATATGCATTAATGCACTGTATTGGCGTTTTTCTTTCTTACTTGCTTCACTCTGTATAATAGGCTCCAGTTTCATGCACCTCATCTTTAGAAGTGACCCAAATGTGTTATTTTTAGTAGCTGAGTAATATTTCATTGTGTATATGTACCACAAATTTCTTATGCATTCATCTGCCAGTGGACATCTAGGTTCCTTCCATGTCCCAGCTATTGTAAACATTGCTGCGATGAACACTGAGGTCCACGTTGTGTACCCCATTGGGATCTCTTTCAGTTCTCGTTTCCTCAGTGTGTATGCCCAGCAGTGGGATTGCTGGATAATATGGCATTTCTATTTCCAGTTGTTTAGGGAATCTCCACATTGTTCTCCATAGTGGCTATACTGCCTTGCATTCCTGGCAGCAGTGTAAGACAATTCCCTTTTCTCCACACCCTCTCCAGCATTTAGTGTTTGTAGAGTTTTTGATGGCAGCCATTGTGACCAGTATGAGATGGTACCTCATTGTGGTTTTGATTTTCATTTCTCTGATAATTAGTGATGTTGAGCATCTTTTCATGTGTTTGTTAGCCATCTGTATGTCTTCTTTGGAGAAATGTCTGTTTAGTTCTTTGGCCCATTTTTTGATTGGGTCATTTATTTTTCTGGTATTGAGCTGCCTGAGCTGCTAGTATATTTTTGAGATTAATTGTCAGTTGCTTCATCTGCTATTATTTTCCCCCATTTTGAAGGCTTTTTTTCACCTTGCTTATAGTTTCCTTCATTGTGCAAAAGCTTTTAAGCTTAATTAGGTCCTTTTTTTTTTTTTACTTTGATTTCTGTTACTCTGAGAGGTGGGCCATAGAGGATCTTACTATGATTTCTGTCAGAGTGTTCTGCCTATGATTTCCTCTAGGAGTTTTATAGTTTCTGGTCTTATATTTAGATCTTTAATCCATCTTGAGGTTTTTCTTGTGTGTATGGGGTTAAAAAGTGTTCTAGCTTCATTCGTTTACAGGTGGTTGACCAGCTTCCCCAGCACCACTTGGTAAAGAGATTATTTTTTCTCCATTGTATATTTTTGCCACCCTCATTTTAACTGAATTAGATCTGTACTCACACCTCACAGCTTTAACAACCTGCAGGAGAAGAGCAGGTTGAATTTTGAATCGAGTACTTTGTTTTTAATGATCCATGCTACCTATGCTTTCAATCCTTGATTAATTTTCTGATAAATCAAGTTAAGTTTAAAACAGATATGTTTAATAAGTCAGGTTGTACCTTTTATTTCTGGATTGAATTCTCCAAATACTTTTTCACAAACTAATATGCCACTGTTCCTGTTTCCATTTTAACTCTCTGGCATTTGTCTGAGATAAGAATTATAATCTTAGACAATTCTAGTTCTTCCCACTTGACTGATATTTAATTCCTCAATTAAATATGTATTTGCCATTGTTAGGACAATATGGAGCTCCGTACAGATCTAAAATCACATGCACATTCTTTAGCCACAAAATCCTTAAATTTGAATAAATGAAATTAATAATACATAAGCTAAGTTCTAAGTGCCACAAGAGAGGAACTATATTTATTTTGAACAAATTATGAAAAAAATTCCCAGGATAAGAGGAAATACTACTTTCAGTTCAGTCGCTCGGTCTTGTCCGACTCTTTGCAACCCCATGAATCGCAGCACTCCAGGCCTCCCTGTCCATCACCAACTCCCAGAGTTCACTCAGACTCACGTCCACTGAGTCAGTGATGCCATCCAGCCATCTCATCCTCTGTCGTCCCCTTCTCCTCCTGCCCCCAATCCCTCCCAGCATCAGAGTCTTTTCCAATGAGTCAACTCTTCGCATGAGGTGGCCAAAGGACTGGAGTTTCAGCTTTAGCATCATTCCTTCCAAAGAAATCCTAGGGCTGATCTCCTTTAGAATGGACTGCTTGGATCTCCTTGCAGTCCAAGGGACTCTCAAGAGTCTTCTCCAACACCACAGTTCAAAAGCATCAATTCTTCGATGCTCACTTTTCTTCACAGTCCAACTCTCACATCCATACATGACCACAGGAAAAACCATAGCCTTAACTAGACGGACCTTTGTTGGCAAAGTAATGTCTCTGCTTTTCAATATGCTATCTACTTTAAGTACATGCATTTTACACTGTCAAGAAATAGCCAATTGAAAGGTGAAAAGGAAGGGATTATAAACAGGAAGTTAAGACAGTAGTATTAAGATACAAATAGATAAGTAGTGGGATGAATGCCTAAGCTGTTCCAGGGAGGGGAGTAGTTCCTAACTCATTTATATAAACCAAAGCCATTCATACAAGTACATGCTATCAGTCCTTCTTAGAACAAATAGAAAATCAGTGAAAATGTAGATAACTTGAACAACACTGCAAACCAAATTTCCCTAATTGAGATTTATACAGCACTCCACCCAACAGCAACAGAATACATATTCTCTATAAGTGTACATGGAACACCACCACGATAGACTGTGTTGGGCCATACAATGAGATCAATACATTTTTAATGATTTAAATCATTCAGAGTGTATTTCTGGTAGAAAACTGAATTAAATTAGATATCAGTAACAGAAAGATATTTGGAATATCTCCGTATATTTTGAAAACACGTTTTAAAGACTTCAAGGGTCAAAGAGGAATAAATCACAGGGGACTTAGAAATAGCCTAATTGGATAAAAGCACAATATATTAAAATTGTGAGATAGAAATTCAACAAAGTTGCAGAATATAAGGTCTACAAACAAAAACAATCTTATTTCTGTATAATAATAATGTATGGTTATATCAATTAAAAAAATAACTGTTCACAGTAGCTCCAGGAATGGTGATACATAGTTATGAATTTTAAAAAGTACAATATCTAAGTGCTGAAATTACAAATACTAAAGAAATACATCCAGGAAGACTCAGTAAATCAGAAACAGACCATGCCAATGGTTTTAAAAACTCAAAATAATAAAGATGTCGATTCTCCACAAACTTATATGTAAGTTTAATGTAATTCCTAGAAAAATATCAGAAATATTTTCTATAAATGTAGACAATTCAATTGTATAATATAGGAGATCCTATTATTGCAGTTACTAAAATAGCCAAGGCTAGGCTGCTCAGCTAGCAATTATAGGGGGATAAATGCTGCATCCAAATCTATGCTGGGTACAAGGCTGGTGCTGGATTCTATAATGGGCTGGAACTACTAGGACAGTGAGAATGAGTTCCCAGTTAGTGATTATTTTGAGGACCCAATCTCTAAATTTGGCCTGGGGAAACTGAGGGCAGGGCATGCCTCTTTGCTTCCTCATTTTCTGGGAGAGTTCCCTAATGTTTGCTTGGCTATCCTCATCCTTCTCTGTATTTCTTCCAAGCTACCATTTAGTAGATAGAACCTTTATCTAGCCCAATTCACAGGAAGAAAGAACAAATGTCAATTGCATTTTATCTACATTTGCGTTATCATCTGGTGTGTTACCATGGGGTTTTCTATTTTGTTAAGAAAAAATTCTCACATGTTACAGGGCCAAATGCTGCAAACCCTGATTTTAGAAAGACCCTTATTGCAGGATAGTGAAAAGACTGTGACCATGAGTGGATCATTCTCTTTGTGCCCGGATTCCTCAAAACCTCATTTCCTAAGAAAGATGAGGAGAGTAGCCCAAGAATCCATTGACTTCCTTTACAAGTACTGTTGTTTGTCCCCAGGCTTTTTGAATGAAAACGAGACGCTGAATTGTCCCTGGAGAATAGTTAGTGTGAATATTTGGTGTCCTTCAGTTTACACAAATGTATTCCTGAAAGTCCGCTTTAAGTCAAACTCACTGTTCAGCAACCCACTCCAGTACTCTTGCCTGGAAAATCTCATGGACAGAGAAGTGTGATAGGCTACAGTCCATGGGGTTGCAGAGTCGGACAGGACTGAGTGACTTCACTTTCACTTTCACTGTTTCAGGAGAGTGCAGTATTCAATGGAATCCTGTGGAGAATCCTTTTACAAAGTGAATAATCATCTCCTAACTGATGTCTTCTGTGTCTATGTTTTTCTATAGCCTGGATTTTTTAAAAGGCATATTAAAATTATGAGTATGAAAAACTTCCCTTGTTTCTAAAACTCCAGCTTAATAAATTCATTTGAGCATGACCTTAGTAGAAATGCCTACTCCATGTGACCCAACTAATTCTCATATCTCTGTAGTTGACTTTAGTCAAGAATAGTCATACCTGTACTGTTATGTAAAAGTCTAAGATAACAACTTTTAGCAGAAATCATTCCTGATGGGAATGATCAAATTCTTATCATCTTGATAGATAGATAGGGGATATAAATAATAGGGGAAATAAATAATACCGAGTAATGTTTAGCCAGCCTTTTACAACTCTCAAAATAATTTCAGACATTTTCTACTTTATCTGGATTATACATAAATGTAGAGTACATGTGATTGTCTAGAGTCATGTAAATTTTGGAATTGATTCATAACCCTAAACCCTAAACCCTGGTACTCTTCCTATAAAACTTTTAGAAAGTAAGTCATATTAAACAGTCCTATAAGTAATGTAAAGTGTCAACAAATTTAAATATTACATTGAATTTTAGAACAACCATTTATAATGGTTATTAAGGTACTTTTTTTTTAGTTCAACAAATATGTGACATAGTGTGATCTTTATGCTTACTGGAAAAATGTCAGATCTAAACTGAATACCTTCCCCTTTTATATTTCTGTTTCTTCACCTTTTGCTTTGGCATAAGAATAATTAGACATGTGTATGGTCCTCAATTGCAGTTTATATAAAAATAAAAATTGACTGTTACTATATTTGAATATAGGTGGAAGTGTTTTTTCTTAGCCAAAATGCTAGAGTTACATTGTAAGAAAAGATCATATTAGAAGCTGAGAGGTAAATTACCCTTTTTGGAATTCATCCATTCATTATTTCTCTGAGAATTCACTCAAAAAGATACTCTATGTGAAAATTTTAAAACAGCTATAGAATTTTGTTGCATAATCCTTTTTCTCCATGATAAGCTTGACTGATGGGAGCAAGGTACTACTGTACCTGATAGGGATGGCAGCAGGCAGAGGGTTTCCCAGCTTCTTCCTTCTCTAAATCCCACCTTTCTTTACTTTTAGCATCCTCATGTTGCATTTCTTCATCTGATTCCATATATTTCCCACATTCTGGTCCTCCTGGTCCTCCTCGCTTGTCTCCTGCTGCTTTTCCAACTTCTGATACTTCAGCTACTGGAGCTGAGATAGCTATGAGTCAAGCACCAAACTGCAACCAGTTTATATTTTAAATTAATGTAAAGGAGAAAAATAATAAATGCATAATTGGCTTTCCTAAAAGCTTTAATGTATGGATTTCAGAGTGTTTTCTGGGCAATGCATTGGGCAGTAAGAATAAATGACAGAGTCAACAATTTAATCATTCAGTTCAGTTCAGTTGCTCAGTTGTGTCTGACTCTTTGAAACCCCATGAACCACAGCATGCCAGGCCTTCCTGCCCATCACCAAATCCCGGAGTCCACCCAAACCCATGTCCATCGAGTCGGTGATGCCATCCAACCATCTCATCCTCTGTCATCCCCTTCTCCTCCTGCCCTCAATCCCTCCTAGCACCAGGGTCTTTTCCAATGAGTCAGCTCTTCACATCAGGTGGCCAAAGTACTGGAGTTTCAGCTGCAGCATCAGTCCTTCCAATGAACACCCAGGACTGATCTCCTTTAGGATGGACTGCTTGGATCTCCTTGCAGTACAAGGGACTCTCAAGAGTCTTCTCCAACACCATAGTTCAAAAGCATCGATTCTTCTGTGCTCAGCTTTCTTTATGGTCCAACTCTCATTCATACCTGACCACTGGAAAAACTATAGCCTTGACTAGACGGACCTTGTTGGCAAAGTAATGTCTCTACTTTTTAATATGTCATCTAGGTTGGTCATAACTTTCCTTCCAAGGAGTAAGCGTCTTTTAATTTCATGGCTGCAACCACCATCTGCAGTGATTTTGGAGCCCAGAAAAATAAAGTCTGACATTGTTTCCACTGTTCCCCCATCTATTTGCCATGAAGTCTGTAGTTTACCAGGGCAGTGAGCAATACAGCCTTCAGAGTGATGTTTTTGTGATTCACAAAGTGTTTTTGTCTTATTTCAGATTAATGGGCAGTAAAGTGGTTGGGACCTGGCATGCTATACATCTTGCTGATTAGGACAGTCCTACATAATGAACAAATTTTTGTATACATCATGACTTCTTAAAGCCCCTATGCATATTCATGAAGTTGAAAGAAAAAATCTGTTGATAATCTTAAATTTTTATTTTTAGCCAAGGACTAGTTTCACATTGAAAGTAAACCACAGCATTCTTTAGAAAATTTTAGTATATGCTGTTCTTTAGGAATTCAACTACTTTGTAAGTCATTGGAATATTTAATTTTTATTGAAACATGATAACAGTTGTTTACCTTTGCATGAAATCACCTCATGGCAGTAGGGCCACTTGAATTTGAGTTCTAGACAGAATACCTTAACAGTTTGCATTCATCACAGTTGTAGCCATGATGATTCCGTAGATGTGAGCCTCTGGTTCCATAATTATGTCTCCTAATGTAGCTGTGTGTGTACATGCTAAGTCACTTCAGTCATGTCCAATTCTGTGTGACCCCATGGACTATAGCCTGCCAGGCTCCTCTATCCATGGGATTTTCCAAGTAAGAATACTGAAGTGGTTTGCCATGCCCTCCTCCAGGGGATCTTCCTGATCTAGGGATCAAACCTGAGTCTCTTAGGTCTTCTTCATTGGCAGGCAGAATCTTTACCATTAGCACCACCTGGGAAGCCCTAATTCAGTTGAATCTAAGCATTTATACTTTGAAAAACAATATTTTGCTAAAATTACTTGCTTTTCATTTCTTTGCACATTGCAGTTAGACTACTATATTGGCTTTTTAAATTATTATCTTTTATTTCTATTGAGTAGATGGAGCTTTAAATATATTTCTTTTTCAAAAAGGCCAATAGATTTCATAGAATTAAGAATTACAGTATGAAGTAGTTAGACTAGTACCAATTGATGGGGGGGGGGGCAAAAAATACATAATAAATTATTTAGCTCAACATAAGAATTCTTAATTATATAAACATGAAATTAAGATTTGTTGGGAATAATTGACATGTTTATATGCATTGATATTTCTATCATGTACAAATGATGCTATATACAAATGATAAAACAAAGTTATATAAAAGTTGGCCTTACAATACAGATGTCTAATAGGAATATAAGTCATCCTTATCAACGTTCAGCTGTGCTGACCAGTCATGTAATGAAAACAGATAGTACCTGAAATGAGAAAGCAATTACATAGCAATCTGATGAAGGGTGGCCATACCCAACGGATGAACAAAATACTTCAAGCAAAACTAACAGCAGCATAATGAGCTAAGAAGTGACAAGCACAAGCTCAGGCAGATCATGTTTGCTTGAAGCAAGCAGAGTTTGAGCTGCTTCACTGCCTCATTTAAACAAAAGAGTGTGCTTAGCATGAAACTAAGAGACAGTTGACAGAGAATGACACCCTGCAGGTAACAGCTGCTGCTAACACCCAAAGGATAGAATTACATAGAAGACATATTTATTTAATTTTGAAATTTGTGAGAAAATCTTTTTAGACCCATTCTTATGAGCAGAAAGCGTCAAGGTCAATGGACCAATCACACAGTGCAGAAGGTATTGCCATATTTATATGATTCAGTGGAATGAAGTGATTTTAACAAGACTATTATATTTGCATAAATATAGTTTGTTGATTATGATTGTTCTAAAGAAAAATACACATTTAAAACTAAATACCCTAAAGCATAATTTTAATGGCACTCACTGCCTTACCATTATACTCAGTATTCAATCCCAATTTCTTTTCTGGAAATTGAACCCAGATTGAGTCCAGTACCACATCCAGGCCACAAAAAAGCAGGGGAAATCCTACTTTAAGTGAAGGTAATACTGATACCATATGTGTCTCTATCACGTTTTAGAAAGATATGCTTAATAAGAAAACAGTGTTTCTTCATGTCAAACCCAGATTTTATTTAAGAAAGATCCTGAATCCAAAGATAAAATACAGTTAAAAACAAAAACTACTGTGTGCTTCTTTGTTGAAATGCTGGTAGTTTTAAATTCTTGACATGAGTGATTGGCTATGTCACATATGAATTTGCCAAGGAATAAAATGGAGGTCATAAAATATAAAGACATGATAGGACATATTTATAACCTCATGAAACAAGATGGCATTCTAATACCTTCAGCTGTCCACATTACTGTATTTTGTGTATGAGTCCTCACTGCAGATTTCTGTCCCTGGTTTGACACAGCACATAGGAGAGGTAAAACGCATGTGGTAAAGGAGGGTTGAAAACGGCATTCTGTTTAGGATCCTCATCTTCAGGTCAGTAGTGTTCCATCTCACAAACAAGGCAATGATGATAATGAACTTTAGAATAATCTGTAGGGTTCTGCAGAACTTTTCCAGCAACATATTCAGATCCTCGCAACTCACTTTGTGGTGGAAAAAGCAGATGGAAGTTAAGAAATTTTAGTGCAATATGATATTATAAAGAAAAGCATGTGTATATTTTCTCAAATTTGCTTTAATATATTTTTTGCAGATGATGGTTTTCTGTAAAAGCATTAATTTGTTCAGTGTCTGTACAATTTTATGAGTAGGTGTGAGTTGCCATCATGATAACAGTAAAATTCAGTGAGCCCTGATACATAATTTGCTTATTAATAAAGAGGAGGAACACAACCAGGTAGCATATTTTAATGGGCTAGTAAATGAATAACCAAGAAAAGAGAGCACTTCAGTTTCAATATGAAATGTAGACGCTGTTGAACAAACGAAATTATGGCAAAAAAGTCTTCTTTAAAGATTTTTAAAAATCTTCTACATCAAATCATTCCTGTGGTATTTAATTCTTTTTTTTTCCTCAACACCCAATGCATTTATTTTATTTTTTTAATATAAATTTATTTATTTTAATTGGAGGTTAATTACTTTACAATATTGTATTGGTTTTGCCATACATCAACATGAATCCACCACAGGTATATACGTGTTCCCAATCCTGAACCCCCCTCCCTCTTACCTCCCCATATCATCCCTCTGGGTCTTCTCAGTGCACCAGCCCTAAGCATCCAGTATCATGCATCAAACCTGGACTGGTGATTCATTTCATATATGATATTATACATGTTTCAATGTCATTCTCCCAAATCATCGCACCCTCTCCCTCTCCCAGAGTCCAAAAGACTGTTCTATACATCTGTGTCTCTTTTGCTGTCTCACATACAGGGTTATCGTTACCATCTTTCTAAATTCCATATATATGCATTAGTATACTGTATTAGTGTTTTTCTTTCTGGCTTACTTCACTCTATGTAATAGGCTCCAGTTTCATCCACCTCATTAGAACTGACTCAGATGTATTCTTTTTTTTTTTTTAAGTTTTACTGCATTTTATTTTTTTAAAAAATTTTATTTTTAAACTTTACAATATTGTATTAGTTTTGCCAAATATCGAAATGAATCCGCCACAGGTATACCTGTGTTCCCCATCCTGAACCCTCCTCCCTCTTCCCTCCCCATACCCTCCCTCTGGGTCGTCCCAGTGCACCAGCCCCAAGCATCCAGTATCGTGCATCGAACCTGGACTGGTGACTCGTTTCACACATGATATTATACATGTTTCAATGCCATTCTCCCAAATCTCCCCACCTTCTCCCTCTCCCACAGAGTCCATAAGACTGATCTATACATCAGTGTCTCTTTGGCTGTGTCATACTCCATTGTGTATATGTACCACAGCTTTCTCATCCATTCATCTAGGTTGCTTCCGTGTCCTGGCTACTATAAACAGTGCTGCGATGAACATTGGGGTACACGTGTCTCTTTCAATTCTGGCTTCCTCAGTGTCTATGCCAAGCAGTGGGATTGCTGGGTCATAAGGCAGTTCTATTTCCAGTTTTTTAAGGAATCTCCACACTGTTCTCCATAGTGGCTGTACTAGTTTGCATTCCCACCAACAGTATAAGAGGGTTCCCTTTTCTCCACATCCTCTCCAGCATTTATTGCTTGTAGACTTTTGGATTGCAGCCATTCTGACTGGTGTGAAATGGTACCTCATAGTGGTTTTGATTTGCATTTCTCTGATAATGAGTGATGTTGAGCATCTTTTCATGTGTTTGTTAGCCATCTGTATGTCTTCTTTGGAGAAATGTCTATTTAGTTCTTTGGCCCATTTTTTAATTGGGTCGTTTATTTTTCTGGAATTGAGCTGCAGGAGTTATTTGTACATTTTTGAGATTAGTTGTTTGTCAGTTGCTTCATTTGGTATTATTTTCTCCCATTCTGAAGGCTGTCTTTTCACCTTGCTGATAGTTTCCTTTGTTGTGCAGAATCTTTTAATTTTAATTAGGTCCTATTTGTTTATTTTTGCTTTTATTTCCAATATTCTGGGAGGTGGGTCATAGAGGATCCTGCTGTGATGTATGTCAGAGAGTGTTTTGCCTATGTTCTCCTCTAGGAGTTTTATAGTTTCTGGTCTTACGTTGAGATCTTTAATCCATTTTGAGTTTATTTTTGTGTATGGTGTTAGAAAGTGGTCCAGTTTCATTCTTTTACAAGTGGTTGACCAGTTTTCCCAGCACCACTTGTTAAAGAGATTGTCTTTAATCCATTGTATATTCTTGCCTCCTTTGTCAAAGATAAGGTGTCCATATGTGCATGGATTTATCTCTGGGCTTTCTATTTTGTTCCATTGATCTATATTTCTGTCTTTGTGCCAGTACCATACTGTCTTGATAACTGTGGCTTTGTAGTAGAGCCTGAAGTCAGGCAGGTTGATTCCTCCAGTTCCATTCTTCTTTCTCAAAATAGCTTTGGCTATTCGAGGTTTTTTGTATTTCTATACAAATTGTGAAATTATTTGTTCTAGCTCTGTGAAGAATACTATTGGTAACTTGATAGGGATTGCATTGAATCTATAAATTGCTTTGGGTAGTATACTCATTTTCACTATATTGATTCTTCCAATCCATGAACATGGTATATTTCTCCATCTATTAGTGTCCTCTTTGATTTCTTTCACCAGTGTTTTATAGTTTTCTATATATAGGTCTTTAGTTTCTTTAGGTAGATATATTCCTAAGTATTTTATTCTTTTTGTTGCAGTGGTGAATGGAATTGTTTCCTTAATTTCTCTTCCTATTTTCTCATTATTAGTGTATAGGAATGCAAGGGATTTCTGTGTGTTGATTTTATATCCTGCAACTTTACTATAATCATTGATTAGCTCTAGTAATTTTCTGGTGGAGTCTTTAGGGTTTTCTATGTAGAGGATCATGTCATCTGCAAACAGTGAGAGTTTTACTTCTTCTTTTCCAATTTGGATTCCTTTTATTTCTTTTTCTGTTCTGATTGCTGTGGCCAAAACTTCCAAAACTATGTTGAATAGTAATGGTGAAAGTGGGCACCCTTGTCTTGTTCCTGACTTTAGGGGAAATGCTCTCAATTTTTCACCATTGAGGATAATGTTTGCTGTGGGTTTGTCATATATAGTTTTTATTATGTTGAGCTATGTTCCTTCTGTTCCTGCTTTCTGGAGAGTTTTTATCATAAATGGATGTTGAATTTTGTCAAAGGCTTTCTCTGCATCTATTGAGATAATCATATGGCTTTTATTTTTCAATTTGTTAATGTGGTGTATTACATTGATTGATTTGTGGATATTGAAGAATCCTTGCATCCCTGGGATAAAGCCCACTTAGTCATGGTGTATGATCTTTTTAATGTGTTGTTGGGTTCTGACTGCTAGAATTTTGTTAAGGGTTTTTGCATCTATGTTCATCAGTGATATTGACCTGTAGTTTTCTTTTTTTGTGGGATCTTTTTCAGGTTTTGGTATTAGGTGATGGTGGCCTCATATAATGAGTTTGGAAGTTTACCTTCCTCTGCAATTTTCTGGAAGAGTTTGAGTAGGATAGGTGTTAGCTCTTCTCTAAATTTTTGGTAGAATTCAGCTGTGAAGCCGTCTGGACCTGGTCTTTTGTTTGCTGGAAGATTTCTGATTACAGTTTCAATTTCTGTGTTTGTGATAGGTCTGTTAAGATTTTCTATTTCTTCCTGGTTCAGTTTTGGAAAGTTGTACTTTTCTAAGAATTTGTCCATTTCTTCCACGTTGTCCATTTTATTGGCATATAATTGTTGATAGTAGTCTCTTATGATCCTTTGTATTTCTGTGTTGTCTGTTGTGATCTCTCCATTTTCATTTCTAATTTTATTGATTTGATTTTTCTCCCTTTGTTTCTTGATGAGTCCGGCTAATGGTTTGTCAATTTTATTTATCCTTACAAATAACCAGCTTTTGGCTTTGTTGATTTTTGCTATGGTCTCTTTTGTTTCTTTTGCATTTATTTATGCCCTAATTTTTAAGATTTCTTTCCTTATACTCACCCTGGTGTTCTTAATTTCTTCCTTTTCTAGTTGCTTTAGGTGTAGAATTAGGTTATTTATTTGACTTTTTTCTTGTTTCTTGAGGTATGCCTGTATTGCTATGAACTTTCCCCTTAGCACTGCTTTTGGTGTCCCACAGGTTTTGGGTTGTTGTGTTTTCATTTTCATTTGTTTCTATGCGTATTTTTATTTCTTTTTTGATTTCTTCTGTGATTTGTTGGTTATTCAGCAGTGTGCTATTCAGCCTCCATATGTTGGAATTTTTAATAGTTTTTCTCCTGTAATTGAGATCTAATCTTACTGCATTTTGGTCAGAAAAGATGCTTGGAATGATTTCAGT
Organism: Bos taurus; assembly: GCF_002263795.3. Lineage (NCBI taxonomy): Eukaryota > Metazoa > Chordata > Mammalia > Artiodactyla > Bovidae > Bos > Bos taurus. The sequence continues at coordinate 101,969,568 of NC_037329.1, forward strand.
TTTTTTGAATTTACCAAGGCTCGATTTATGGCCCAGGATGTGATCTATCCTGGAGAAGGTTACGTGTGTACTTGAGAAAAAGGTGAAATTCATTGTTTTGGAGTGACATGTCCTATAGATATCAATTAGGTCTAATTGGTCTATTGTATCTTCTGATGAACACAATGATCAGAGTTTTGTTAATTTGTTACAGAAAAAAAATGAGACCCTTTTAGAAGTCATATGTCTCTTGTAATCCAACTATTATTTAGATAGATATTTCAGAGAGAGATAGTAATTTTTAAGTTGTTTAGAAGACTAAGGTGCAAGTAGAAAATAATTACTATTATTAATATTACTGTTAAAGTATTTCTGTTCACTGAATCAGAGACCAATCTGACTGATTTGCTTACATATTCATGGCTGCTTTTAAGTGCCCTTTATCCAAATTTTGTTCTCTGTATTACAGTTGTACTATATAGGAAATAAAATGGATATATCTTGTTTAAAGGTATCCATTGAACAAAGGTATTTACATAATCAAGAAGAGATCCAGACACAGACAAGTGACTTAAACATATAATGTAAAGGTTATTACAAGGTCCTGCATGACCCCGAATATTTATTTTGCCGCCAGCTTCCTATCTTATTTCTTTGTTTTCTTGTATGGACTAATATTCCTACAATTAGAATTACTTCTTTTGTAAGAAGAATAAATAAATGGCTTTATTTTGGTTTTATATAATATTTATTACAATATTTAAAAGGTAATGATTAACAAATATACTTGGGTGAAATGGGCCCCAGAGAAATGGGAGGGAGGATACTAATTTAAGGAGGCCTTCTCATTTCATTATCACAGATTAATTTATTAAATTAGCTAGTTGCTCACCAAGCCTGCCTGACCCAAAAATTATGAAGTGGAAATACCCTTTTCCATTTACATTCCAAAGTGTAAATATGTTTTAGAAACAAAGAAAATCTAAGGGATTTGATGTGTGGCATAGGTTATTTTCAGGTGGCTTTTCATGGAGGGAGGGGTCCAGAAAAGCCTCAAGGAAGCCTAAGGGTGTCAGGGAAAGCACATCCAGGGTTTGAGAGGGCCACAGAGGTACTCAAGCTCACAGCCTAGAAAAGACTCTTCACAACTGCTAACATCTCTCTCTTTGCCATAAATAATACATATGGCACAGCTAAAGTTTCCCTGGAAGGCTTAAAATATTTTCTTATATTTTCTTTACCAGTGGTTCTATCCCAATTCAAATATCTAAAAATCCTCATTTTTATATACGTTTTAAAGTAACAGTGGAAAAATGTATCAAACTGACTCACATTGATACCATCAAGGATGGTAACATAGAATTTTTCAAGTTAATATTTTTAAGAAGATTTCATTCCTAAGAGTAAGCTTACGAATTAAGGTCAGAAGTTTAAGCTAACTAAATTCTGCTTTTGGATGAGAAATGAAAACTAAAATACTGGCAGTTTCTGAAGCTCCTTCATGGGGAATTAATTATTAGATCATTTATGTTGATCATATAATCTTTTCCTTTGTGGCTGATTGAAATCCACATAAAGCTAAGTTTATTTTAAAACAATATATTCAATATTTGAAGACTAAGTCCAAAGAAAATGTTATTGGATTGAGGGTTAAGTGCTGGGAAGTAATGGTGTCTCTTCACAGAAAATGAAAATTTGTAGTTTCGTTAATAATAAGTAGCTCAGCTGGTGAAGAATCTGTCTGCAACGCAGGAGAATTGAGTTTGATCCTTGGGTTGGGAAGATCCCTTGGAGAAGGGACAGGCTACTCACTCCAGCATTCGTGCCTACAGAATCCCCATGGACAGAGGAGCCTTGTGGGCTATAGTCCATGGGATCACGAAGACTGAGCAACTAAGCACAGCACATTGAATACTTACTCTGGATGCACTATGTATAGGACATGACAGATAAGGGCAGAGTCTTCAGGGAGTGTGCAACTCTAGGCAGAACTGACTGTTGGGTTTGAGAGGGAACAATGACATGAGTAATCAAGTTAATTTCACCTAGTGATTGGCTTGGAAGGAAATAAACAGGATGGACAGGGAAGCCTGTCGTACTACAGTCCATGGGGTTGCAAAGAGTTGGATACGACTGAGTGACTGAACTGACTGACTGATGATCAGAAGACACTGAGTTTTGAATGAAAGCTCTGAGTAAGAGGAAACAACTTGATTGAAGTCTCTTTTCTCAAACAACCCAGTGCCTGGATGTTCTAAGGACTTTCCCCCTCGTTCAGCCCTGCTTTCTCTCCTTACTGCTGTGCTTGCTGGAATCCCTCCTCTCCTGTAGCCATGCTTCTGTGGTTAAAGCTACTGTCTTTTCCCATTCCTGATATTTGGCTTCTAAGTTCTCTTTTGGAGGATTGACATGGAAAGGAAAAAGGGTGTAAGACTCAAAGTTTCAATGTGGCTACTTTTGATCATATTATACTTACATATTTTGGAGAAAGATGTTTAAATATATGATTTCAGAAGTAGATTTTGGGTTTAAATTATTTAATGTTACATCTGTTGATCAACTTACAGTTGATAAGGAAGTTCATCACAATCATCTTTAAAGCTAATTTATATCCTTTTTTAAGGAAAAAAAATCTCTTTTCAAAGAAAGATATGCTTCAAAACAATCCTTTTGACCTTTTTTGTTTTACAGAAAAAACAAGACATTTGATAGTTTTAGTTACAATTTTTAGAAGCCAGAGTTCTTTTAAAAACTGATCTAACTGTAGGAAGACTGGACTCAGGAGCCATTTAAAACAGCAAAATCACTGAAATTACCACAAAAATGCAAAAAAGGTACAATACTAAACAGACCGCAAAAAGAACACTGTATGAAGTATGAGAGACGAAACAATAAGACAGAGCATGGCTTGTTTGGAGCTCAGTTGGAAATGTGCATGTCACATGACTCAATTTTGTTGTTATTTTGCATTCCCATATGTGCACATGCATGCAGAGTGTTGATTTGGGGATGGTAAATACAAATTTGCAAGCAGGCAGTTTGCAAATATGGAATCTTTTTTTTTTTAATATTTTCAAATATATCCTTCTCTTTTATATTTATTTTTAGTTTAATTTTAACTGGAGGATAATTGCTTTACAATGTTGTGTGGTTTCTGCCATATAACAACATGTATCAGTCATTAAGTGTTCATATCTCCCTTCCCTCTTGAACCTCCTTCCCAGCTTTCATCCCATCCCACTCTTCTGGGTTGTCACAGAGCACCAAGTTGAGCTCCCTGTGTTATACAGCAACTTCCCATTCTCTTATCTGTTTTACACATGGTAATGTATATATTTTCATGCTACTTTATCAATTGGTCACACCTTCTTCTCCCATTGTGTCCATAAGTATGTTCTCTATGTCTGAGTCTCTATTCCTCCCCTACAAATAGGCTTATCAGTACCATTTTTCTAGACTCCATGTACATGCATTACATTATGATACTTGTTTTTCTCTTTCTGACTAACTTGACTCTATCACAGGCTCTAGGTTCATCCACCTCACTGGAATTGACTCAAATTTGTCCTTTTTATGCCTGAGTAATACTCCATTGTATATATGTGCCACAACTTCTTCATATATTCACCTGTTGATGGACATCTAAGTTGCTTCCATGTCCTGGCTATTGTAAATAGCACTGCAACAAACATTGGGGTACATGTATCTTTTTCAGTTATGATTTTCTCAGGGTATATGCCCAGTAGTGGGAATTCTGGGTCATATTGTAATTTTATTTCTAGTTTTTTAAAGAATCTCCACACTGTTCTTCATAATGGCTATATCAATTTACATTTCTACCAACAGTGCAAGAGGATTCCCTTTTCACCACACCTTCTCCAGTATTTATTGTTTGCAGAATTTTTAATAATGGCCATTCTGACCAATGGGCTTCCCAGGTGGTACTAGTGGTAAAAAGCCTTCCTGCCAGTGCAGAAGACATAAGAGATGTGGGTTCAATCTCTGGGTCAGGAAGATTCCCTAGAGAAGAATACTCATCCAATATTCTTGTCTAGAAAATCCCATGGACAGAGGAGTCTGGTGGGCTATATAGTCCATAACATTGCAAAGAGTCAGACATGACTAAAGTGACTTAGCACACACATATTCTGACCAGTGTGAGGTAATACCTCATTGTAGTTTTGATTTGCATTTCTCTAATTGAGCATCTTTTCACGTGTTTGATGACCATTGTAAGTCTTTTTTGGAGAAATGCCTGCTTAGGTCTTCTGCCCATTTTTTGATTGGATTGTTTGCTTTCCTCGTATTGAGCTGCATGAGCTGCTCCTTTGTCAGTTGTTTCATTTGCATTTATTTTCTCCCATTCTAAAGGTTGTCTTATTTTGTCTATAGTTTCCTTTACTGTGCTGAAGCTTTTAAGTTTAATTACATCCCAATTGCTTTTGTTTTTATTTCCATTACTCTAGGAGGTGGGTCAAAGAGAATCTTGCTGTGATTTATGTCAAAGAGTGTTCTGCCTATGTTTTCCACTATGAGTTTTATAGTTTCTGGCTTTACATAGAGATCTTTCATCTATTTTGCATTTATTTGTGTATGGTGTCAGGAAGTGTTCTAATTTCATTGTTTTACATGTACCTGTCCAGATTTCCCAGCACCACTTCTTGAAGAGACTGTCTTTTCTCCATTGTATATTCTCGCCCCCTTTGTCAAAGAAAAAGTGCTCATAGATGCATGGGTGATCTCTGTGCTATCTTGTTCCATTGATCTATTTAATGTACTTTTGTTTTTATTTCAGTACCATACTGTCTTGATGACTATAACTTTGTAGTGTAGTCTGAAGTCAAAAAGTTTGATTCTTCCAGCTGCATTTTTCTTTCTTGATTGTTTTGACTATTTGAGGTCTTCTGTGTTTCCATACAAATTGTAAAATGTTTTGTTCTAGTTCTGTGAAAAATGCCATTGGTAATTTGATAGGGATTGCATTGAATCTGTAGATTGCTTTGGGTAGTATAGTATAGTTGGTGGTAAAGAATCTGCCTGCAGTACAGGAGATGTGGAGATGCAGTTTTGATCCTGGGGTTCAGAAAGTCCCGAGGGGAAGGAAATGGCAACCCATTCCAGTATTCTCGACTGGGAAATCCCACGGACAGAGAGCCTGGCAGACTACAGTCCATGGGGTCACAAAGAGTTGGACAAGACTGAGTGACTAAATAGTAGCAAGCAAACAAGGACATGATGTATTTCTCCGTTTGTGTCATCTTTGATTTCTTTCATTAGTGTCTTATAGTTTTCTGTATGCAGATCTTTTGTATCCCTGTGCTGTGCTGTGCTAGTTGCTCAAGTCGTGTACGACTCTTTGTAACTCCATGGACTATAGCTCACCAGGCAACTCAGTCCATGGAGATTCTTGAGGCAAGAATATGGAGTGGGTTGCCATGCCTCCTCCAAGGGATCTTCCTAACCCAGGGATCAAACCCAGGCCTCCTGCATTGTAGATGGATTCTTTACCATCTGAGCTGAGCTACCAGGGAGCCCTAGGCAGGTTTATTCCTATGAATCTTACTCATTTTATTGTAGTGGTAAATGGAATTGTTTCCTTAATTTGTCTCTATGATTTTTTGACTATGGAATCTTTGACTATTTAGGGCCAACTACAAATCGCAGTATTCCCAGTGTTATGGTGTGCAAATTACTTAGAATAGTAAATGCTCAATATGTCCCAACTTAAACTATAGTGTTAAGTGTAGAAACTGTTGATATATAAAGAGTTATTTGCTTTTGTCTTTATTCATTTGTCCTAGGTTGCCATTTCAATATTTGGTCTTTTTATTTTGTTTTTTCCCATTATTCAGTTTGCTGCCATTTATTGCCAAGTATCCATGTTTTCCTCATTGTTATCAGTGAACAGTGCTCCAGCCTCTTAAATTTCTCCCTGCACTCGCATCCTTTGCAAAAACAATTCAGTTGACTGTTTAACAATCTGAGTAAGGACTTGAGGGTACTCTAAGCAAGTCCTCAACTCAATTATGGTTATTTTATTTATACACCTTTTTTCTTTTATTCTCCAAATCCTGATTATATTTCGGGTATTTGAGGGTGCTGGAAAATCTGCCTTTTACATTGGTAGAGTAGAATTTTATTGCCATTTGGAGATAGTTCTCAGTTCATATATTTATTGTCATAAATAATGTTTATCTCAGATAAGCCTCATGATAAATATTATCGTTGTATGTTCGTTCAGTTATACAAATGATATTTAAAATCCAGGTCTTTTACTTATAAAACATAAATAGAGTCACAGATGTAGAAAACAAATTTATGGTTACCAAAGGGGAAAGAGGGGGGGGGCACATAAATTAGGAGATTAGGATTAACATATACATTGGAGGAGAAAATGCAACCCACTCCAGTATTCTTGCCGTGAGAACCCCATGACAGTATGAAAAGACATATACACATTACTATGTATTAAATAGATAACTAGTAAGAACCTGTTGTAGAACAAAGGGAGCACTAGTCAATACTCTTTAATGACCTATATGAGAAAAATCTAAAAAAGAATATGTATGTGTGTGTGTGTGTATAATATGTGAACATAATTGACTCGGTCAATTTGCTGCACAGCAGAAAGTAACACAACATTGGAAATCAGCTACTCTAATAAAAATTAAAAAAAAAAAAAAGCAGAGAGGTAGGATCAGAAAACAATCTTCCCACAGTCCATGGGGTTGCAAAAGAGTCAGACACAATTTAGTGAATAAACAACAATTAAAGCCTGGGGCTTCCCAGGTGGCTCACTGGTAAAGAATTTGCCTGTCAATCCCTGGGTTCAGAAGATCCCCTGGAAAAGGAAATGGAAACCCTCTCCAGTATTCTTGCCTGCAGAATCTCATGGACAAAGGAGACTGGCAGGTTACTGTCCAAGGGGTCGCAAAAAGTCAGGAGTTAGGGACTATCAACAGCAACAGTTAAAGTCTTGGGCCATAATATTGGGGTGTTTTTTTTAATACATATTGTAAAAGAATTAAGAAAATAAGAGAGACTTTATAATTTAAGTACAAAGTGAAAAAAAAAATGTAGGGATATGGGTTCCCCTTTTAGAGAATTAGAGACAAAAAGAGAGAACAGGAGATGACACAAGGAAAAATGATGAAACACGACATAAAACAAAATGAGAATGTAAATATTCTTGCTATTAATTTCAGCTCTCTCTAAAGCAAAAGATTTTCCAGAATTAACTACTAATTTTTAAAAATAAATCTGTAGCGTAAAATATAAATAAAATTTAGGTCTTACTAAGGGTTAATAAGATAATGAATTCCAGTATTTTTTCCTAAACAAGGATAGATATCTTTTACCCTTCTCTTCATTTCACTGAAATACATATTGCTGCTCTTTTGCAAATGTTCTGTAATTGCATTAACCACATTTTGTTGATATAAAAGTTCATACAAGCTTGAAGTTTCAAAAATACAGTTTCGTATCCAATATTAATAGTGTTATAACAAATACACCAAGGAAATAGAATCTTTAAAATTTAATACCTCACGAAGGGCTACTGTGTGTGTACTGTGTGTTAAAACAATGTCCTCTTACAAGTTACAAGTTGGAAATACATTTTAGATGAAAATGCATCTGCTCTAGAAGAGTGGATAACTATTTTTTAACAAGTTCATAGTTGAGAAAAATAGCCATCCTTTGGTTCCCAGAATAATAAATTAAATCAAGGAGCGCAATGGACAACAACAGAAGAAAAAAGGGGAAGTAAAGTAAAAATAGGAGGTAGTTGATAAAGAGCTTTTTCGTGTTAACTAACTTCTCTCTACAAAAATGTTAGGAAAATAGAAGACAGAGCAATGGAGAGAAAATTGCATCAGGCTTCAGTGTTTACGTTTTTGATGGAAATGTGCAAATCATTTCCATCCCTTGTGGTGCAGTCATGCTCTGTCACTTTAGTCCATTTTCACCTGCAAAGAATTCTGAATGGGACTTCCTTCTCTGGCAGCTAATTAATCTCTCTCAAGCCTGCTCTTGCCGTCTGTCTGCCTGGAATGCCCCATACCTAAACCCAGTGATTTGTAAGCAGATTTCTTTCCCCCTTGAGCAGTTCTTTCTTCCTTTAAGCTATGTGAAGACCCAGCTTTTTCTTTTATTTGGGAAACTCTGTGCACTAGAATATATCATTGAGGAACCTCTCCCTCTATCCTACCACCATAACTGAATATACTCCCAGATAATTAAATTGGGTTTTAATGACAGCAGACAAAGCCTAAATATCAACTGTCAATGTGCACAGTGTTTTACTAGTAGCGCACATAGTATGTAAGGATATACATTACTAAATCACATGTTTTCTGTGTGTATTTGTTAGATATTCCCTGTGATGAAATGGATATAATCATATATGACACTGTTACCTTTGCCTTAAAAATACTGCCAAATTGTGCAGTATTAGACATTTTAGTGTTTTGGCAAATTTTGTGTGTACAAAAAATTAATGTAAGAGCATAATTGTTTATAGGTTGGAATGCTTCAATTAAAAAATAATAATTTTATTCATGTTTATTATATTTAATAAATACAGCCTTTTAAAAAGTTACTGCTAATGAGCTACTTGCAAATAGCAATGCTTAATTTTGTCACAAGTGAAACTACCTTTCCATGATAGCTCATAAGAGGTTAAAAATGTCATCTTTATTATTTTGCTGATGCTGTCCACAGATCATCTTTTTAATGTAATTATCAGTATTGTTTTATTTTCTCTCATGTGTTTTTCTGTTAATTTTTTGTGATTTGTATCTATTTCTTTATATTTCCGTTCCTTTTTATTTCCTTTTTAATTAGACATAAGACTTCCTGGTAGCTATGTAATGCATGCCTTTAGAGAACAAATATATATATATATATTACTGGTATAGCTATTCCAAATATTATAGATACTTTGTCCATCTATGAAGGTGCATGTACTTGACACATACATGTGTGGAGCCTTAATAAGAGGATAGAATCACTATAAATACTCAACTATTCACAGAAATATATATTTAGTATTTATTGTGTCGCACATATCAGGATAGTGAAGGCAGAAGGAAAAAGTATTCTCACAAGTGATATTTACTTTTAATTGTTTGGTTGAGGTGATATACACAGTGGAACTTAACACTGAAGTGGTCAATTATTATAGATGAATTTTGATAAATGTATATACCTTTTAAGCTGTTGAAGCTGCAGGCCATTTCTGTAACCACAGATAATTTCCCAGTTCATCTAATGAAAGCCCATTCCCCACAGCAAACGATGTCTTCTTTCTAACCATAGAGTGTCTGTTCCTGAACTTCATATGAATTCAACTATATAATACATAGGCATATTTACCTGAATTATTTCATTTGGTATTATTGCTATTAAAGTATATTGTTGCAGAAGTCAACAATTCATTATTTTTAGTCACAGTCTAATGAGGCAATATGGTACTACTTCATCTGAGTACCTTAAAACAATGTAATTCTGTATTTACCCTGGTTCTTGTGATTTTGCTATCTTTTAGTTTACTTCTACATACTTAAGACACTATCTAGTACAATGATGGTATCTTTAACCAGTTGTCTTTTAAAAATTAAAAAAAAAAAGGTGTTTTTCCATTTACCCAAATAGTTATCATTTTAGATGATGTCATTCTTTTCTATATATGGATATTTCCATCTGTTGTCCTTTCCATTCAGTCTGAATACCTTCTCTTCAGCATCTCTTATAGGAAAGATCTGCTGGTGATTTATTTGAAAAGTTATTTCATCTTCCTTATTGAAGGTATTTTAACTGATTATTGAATTTTAAATAATTCAATTCAGCCCTTAAAAAAGTTGTTCTGTTATATTCTATTGTTTCTATTGAGAAGTCAGTTGTCATTGCACCATTGTTACCTACGTGTTATGTTTCTTTCATTGATTGTGACTTTCAGATTTTTGTTTTATATTTTGCTTTTAGCAGTTTTAATATGATATGCTTAGGTGTGTTCTGTCTGTTATTAATTATGTTTGGATTTTCCTGAGCTAGTATGATCTGTATATTGGCATTTCTCATCAAATTGGGGAGCACTTGAGCAATTGTTCTTTCAAAATTGTTCTAACCCTTTTCTCTTTCTTTCCTTTTCTACGCTCCCCACGACCTCCAGAAACCCAATTATTTCTATTAGACCATGTGATTATCCCCACTAATGACTGAGGTTCTGTCAATGGTTCTTCAATATGTTTTCTATTTCTGTAAGTTCTATTTATCTTATTCAAGTCCACCAATCCTTTTATTCCTGCAGTATTCGATGTGCTTTTTGCTCATGCAATGAACTTTATTTCACATGTTATACTTATCAATTGTTTTTTTATAGTTTCTATTTATTCTCTGACATTCTGTCTTTGTAGACCCATTTAGCAGTTTCTTTAAATCCTTACCTGTGATTATGATATACGGTTGAAATCTTGGTGTTTGATTAAAAAGTTGAGTCTGTTTCTAATACTGCATTTTTTTCTTGTTTATACCTTTTCCACCTCTTTACATGTGTACTATTTTTTTAAATCAAATGCTGGATATCATTAGTAACAAATTTTAAGGAGTCTATATTGGTCTTTCTATATAAGTTCTGTTCCAGCAATCTATTTAATTATAGACATATCATTTTTGCCTTTCAGGCTTAGTTTTATTCTTGGTCAAAACAAGTCTACTTTGGTTTTTAACTTCCATTAGTACTCTTGCCTGGAAAATCCCATGGACGGAGAAGCCTGGTAGGCTGCAGTCCATGGGGTCGCTAGTAGTCGAACACGACAGAACAACTTCACTTTCACTTTTCACTTTCATGCATTGGAGAAGGAAATGGCAACCCACTCCAGTGTTCTTTCCTGAGAATCCCAGGGACGGGGGAGCCTGGTGGGCTGCCATTTCTGTGGTCGCACAGAGTCGGACATGAATGAAGCGACTTAGCAGCAGCAGCAGCAGTGAACCTGACCCTTACTCCTATGGTGGGTTCTTTTTTGTGGTTCCAACTGAAAGTCTGATGTACCCAGTGAGTCTGTCCACTCTAGATGAGATTAAAGTCCAATATCTTCCAATAATACCTGGTCTCTGGTATCACTGTACAGCATTCAACCACCCAGCATGAAATATCTTCAAGGGCTTGTGGACTCTTACACTGTAGAAATGTCATCTAGACCTTGGCCAACAATTCATGGCAAATTCCCAAACTGCTGCCATTTGCCATGCAGCTCCCTTTATTCATGTACCCTTCACTGCAAGAACCAGGCAGCCCAGCAGCCCAGATTATTCTCATTTCCTCTCGGTTCTTCTGAGACTTCACATCTACCCCCATTGGTGGCTCAGACAATAAAGGATCTTCCCACAATGAGGGAGACCCAAGTTTGATCCCTGGGTGGGAAAAATCTCCTGGAGAAGAGAATGGCTACCCACTCTGGAATTCTTGCTTGGAGAACTCATGGAGAGAGGAGCCTAGTGGGATTGCAAAGAGTCAGACTCTGAGCAACTAAGACTTTGACTTTCAGTGAGACTTCACTTCTACCAGGGTTCTACTCTTATTTTGATAGCAGTAAGTGCTTCCAAGCAGAAAGTCAGTGAGGTCATTCAGTAGAGTTCAGTAACGTGGCTCAGTCGTGTCCAATTCTTCTGCAGTCCCACGAACTGCAGCATGCCAGGCTTCCCTGTCCATCACCAACTCCCAGAGCATACTCAAACTCATGTCCATCCAGTCGGTGATGCCATCCAAGCATCTCATCCTTTGTCATCCCCTTCTCTTCCCACCTTCAATCTTTCCCAGCATCCAGGTATTTTCAGTGAGTCACTTCTTTGTATCAGGTGACCAAAGTATTGGAGTTTCAGCTTCAACATCAGTCACCAATGAAATTCAGGACTGATTTCCTTTAGGATAGACTGGTTGGATCTCTTGCTGTTCCAGGGACTCTCAACAGTCTCCTCAAGAGTCTTATCCAACACCACAGTTCAAAATCATCAATTCTTCGATGCTCAGCTTTCTTTATACTCCAGCGCTTACATCCATACGTGACTACTGGAAAAACAATAGCCTTGACTAGAGACAAGTAAAGCCTCTAGTCTCTTGGAGACTAGTAGTCTCTCTACTTTGTTGGCAAACTAATGTCTCTGCTTTTTAATATGCTATCTAGGTTGGTCATAGCTTTTCTTCCAAGGAGCAAGCATCTTTTAATTTCATGGCTGTAATCACCATATGCAGTGATTTTGGAGCCCAAGAAAATAAAGTCTGTCACTGTTTCCATTGTTTCCCCATGTATTTGCCATGAAGTGATGGGACCAGATGCCATGATCTTCATTTACTTAATGTTGAATTTTAAGCCAACTTTTTCACTCTCCTCTTTCACTTTCATCAAGAGGCTCTTTAGTTCTTCACTTTCTGCCATAAGGGTGGTATCATCTGCATATCTGAGGTTATTGATATTTCTCCCAGCAACCTTGCTTCCAACTTGTCCTTCATCCAGCCCAGCATTTTTCATGATGTACTATAAGTTAAATAAGCAGGGTGACAATAAACAGCCTTGACGTACTCCTTTCCAAATTTGAAACCCGTCTGCTGTTCCATGTCCAGTTCTAACTGTTGCTTCTTGACTGGCATATAGATTTCTCAGGATGCAGGTCAGGTGGTCTGGCATTCCAATCCCTTGAAGAATTTTCCACAGTTTGTTGTGATCCACACAGTCAAAGGTTTTGGCATAGTCGATAAAGCAGAAGTAGGTATTTTTCTAAAACTCTCTTGCTTTTTCGATGATCCAGTGGATGTTGGAAATTTGATCTCTGGTTCCTCTGCCTTTTCTAAATCTAGCTTGAACATCTGGAAGTTCACGGTTCATATACTGTTGAAGCCTGGCTTGGAGAATTTTGAGCATTACTTTGCTAGCATGTGAGATGAATGTAATTGTGCACTAGTTTGAGCATTTTTGGCAGTGTCTTTCTTTGGGATCAGAATGAAAACTGACCTTTTCCAGTCCTGTGGCCACGGCTGTTTTCCAAATTTGCTGGCATACTGAGTGCAGCACTTTCACAGCATCATGTTTTAGGATTATTCCATCACCTCCACTAGCTTTGTTCGTAGTGATGCTTCCTCAGGCCCACTTGAGTTCGCGTTCCAGGATGACTGGCTCTAGGTGAGTGATCACGCCATCATGATTCTCTTGGTCATGAAGATCTTTTTTGTATAGTTCTGTGTATTCCTGATACCTCTTCTTAATATCTTCTGCTTCTGTTAGGTCCATACCATTTCTGTCCTTTATTGTGCCCATCTTTCCATGAAATGTTCCCTTGTTATCTCTAATTTTCTTGAAGAGCTCCCTAGTCTTTCCCATTCAGTTGTTTCCCTCTTTTTCTTAGCATTGATCACTGAGGAAGGCTATCTTATCTCTCCTTGCTATTCTTTGGAATTCTGCATTTAAATGGGTATATCTTTCCTTTTCTCCTTCCCATTTCTCTTCCCTTCTTTTCACAGCTATCTGTAAGACCTCCTCAGATAACCATTTTCCCTTTTTGTATTACTTTCTTGGGGATGGTCTTGATCCCTGCCTCCCGTACAGTGTCATGAATCTCCATTCATACTTCTTCAGGCACTCTATCAAATCTAATCCCTTGAATCTATTAATCACTTCCACTGTATAATCTTAAGGGGTTTGACTTAGGTCATATCTGAATGATCTAGTGGTTTTTCCCTACTTTCTTCAATATAAGTCTGAATTTGGCAATAAGGAATTTATGATCTGAGCCACAGTCAGCTCACCATCTTGTTTTTATGACTGTATAGAGCTTCTCCATCTTTTGCTGCAAATAATTTAAATAATCAGATTTTGGTATTGACAATCTGGTGATGTCCATGTGTAGAGTCTTCTCTTTTGTTGTTGGAAGAGGATAATTGCTATGATCAGGGCATTCTCTTGGCAAAACTCTATTTGCATTTGCCCTCCTTCATTCTGTACTCCAAGGCCAAATTTGCCTGTTACTCCAGGTAATTCTTGACTTCCTACTTTTGCAATCCAGTCCCTTATAGTATAAAAGACATCTTTTTTGGGTGTTAGTTCTAGAAGGTCTTGTAGGTCTTCATACAACCATTCAGCTTCTTCTGTGTTACTGGTTGGGGCATAGACTTGGATTACTGTGATATTAAATGGTTTGCCTTGGAAACAAACAGAGATCATTCTGTTGTTTTTGAGATTGCATCCAATTACTGAATGTTGGATTCTTTTGTTGACTATGATGGCTACTCCATTTCTTCTAAGGGATTCTTGCCTACAGTAGTAGATATAATGGTTATCTGAGTTAAATTCACCCATTCCAGTCCATTTTAGTTTGCTGATTCCTAAAATGTCGATGTTCACTCTCACCATCTCCTAGTTGACCGCTTCCAATTTGCCTTGATTCATGGACATAACATTCCAGGTTCTTATGCAATATTGCTCTTTACAGCATCAGACTTTACTTCTATCACTAGTCACATCCACAGCTGGGTGTTGTTTTTGCTTTGGTTCCATCTCTACACTCTTTCTGGAGATAGTTCTCCACTGATCTCCAGTAGCATATTGGGCACCTACCGACCTGGGGAGTTAATCTCTTAGTGTCCTATTTTTTTTTTTTTTTTTTTTGCTTTTTCATACCGTTCGTGGGGTTCTCAAGGTGAGATTACTGAAGTGGTTTGCTGTTCCCTTCTCCAGTAGACCATGTTTTGTCAGATCTCTCCACCATGACCCGTCCATCTTGGGTGGCCCTACATGGCATGGCTCACAGTTTCATTGAGTTAGTCAAGGCTGTTGCCCATGTGATCAGATTGGTTAGTTTTCTGTCATTGTGGTTTTCATTCTGTGTGCCCTCTGATGGAGAAGGTTAAAGGCTTATGGAAGCTTCCTGATGGGAGAGACTGACTGAGGGGGAAACTGGGTCTTATTCTGATGGCCAGTGCCATGCTCAGTAAATATTTAATCCAATTTTCTGTTGATGGATGGGTCTGTGTTCCCTCCCTATTATTTGACCTGAGGCCAAACTATGTTGGAGGTAATGAAAATAATGCTGACCTCCTTCAACAGGTCCCATGCAAGCACTGCTGCACTCAGTGCCCCCAACCCTGCACCACGCCACCTCTGACCATGCTTCTGCCAGAGACCCCTGGACATTCACGGGCAAGTCTGAGTCAGTTTTTTTTTTTTTTTTTTTTTTTTTGGGTCATTGCTCCTTTCTCCTGGGTCCTGGTGCACACAAGGTTTTGTTTGTGCCCTCCAAGAGTCTGTTACCCCAGTCCTGTGTAAGTTATGGCAGCTCTATGGTGGGGTTCATGGTGACCTCCTCCAAGAGGGCTTATGCCATACCCAGGTCTACTGCATCCAGAGCCCCTGCCCCTGCAGCAGGCCACTGCTGACCCAGACCTCCGCAGGAGACACCCAAACATAGTTCTGTCTTAGTCTCTGTGGGGTCTCTGGGTCCTGGTGCATACAAGGTTTGTTTGAGACTTCTGAGAGTCTCTGGCGGGTATGGGGTTTTATTCTCAGTGGGGCAATTTTGCTCCTCCTACTGTCTTGCTGGGGCTTCTCCTTTGCCCTTGGACAGGGGTTATCTCTTCAAAGTTGCTCCAATGCCTACCGCCTTGCTGGGGCTTCTCGGAGAAGAGAAGAAGAGAGGTCATGGTGCTCCCTAAATATTTTCCTGTGCTCAGGGGTACCCTCCTTTTCTGTGTTTAGTTCAGTGCCAGAAAATCATAGCCACATATAATGTGTGTCATTTTATAGTTGTTTATTTTGGAGAGAAAAGTACTGTACTGGTTACTTTATCATGGTGGCACAAATCCCAACAAGACATTTTTACTGTTAGATAAAGAAGATAGAGGAAACTGCCAGAGGTGAGGCAGGCTGAGGGTGGTGAGGGAGGCAGGAGCCTTTAGAGTTAACATGAAGCCTGTGACTTGAGTTGTTTGACAACAAGCTATATCTATACTTAAAAAAATGCAAAAGTGAAGGAAAGATGAACTTGAGGGATAAACCCAGTAGTATTTAGTGAGAAGTATTTTTGGAAGGGAGCAAATCTGATTAGAAATGAAAGATAAATCTAATTTCCCTCTTTCTGCTGTTAATCTTTAGCAAGTGGCTGTCCCATATAATATTGTCATAATAAAAGAAACGAACCCAGAACTGATGATGAATTGAAAAAATTGAATAAATGAATATAAACCAAATTCTACTGAAGAATATACAGTGAAGAAGGAATTACCTAAGTAAAATTACCAATAATTAAGACAAAAAGTCCTCTATATTTTCAATGAATTACAGAAATCCTATATTTCAAGTTGATTTTATATAGTAAAAGAGGACATCAAAAGAGTTAAAGAATTTTATTATTTTATAAGACAATAGTTGAAAAGCAGACTGAGAAATATTGGGGGAAAAGTTAAATCAGAAACATAAAGGTTTTATAGATTGCTCCCTCTTCACATACACACAAATAACCATAATTAAAAAATTTTTAAGTTGTAAAAAAGTAATTACATATATATGTATATATATGTGTATATATATATGTGTGTGTATATGTATTTCTCTCTATAATCCTTATATCCATATATATGTATATATAATTTCTCTCTATAATACAAGGATTATAGAAAGAATATTAAATGAAGGAGAAAAATGAAACAAAATAAAACAGCTAGTGTTCCTAAAGGGAAAAAAAAGAATAAATGGAAGAGAAAAATATGAATATATAGTAAAGGAATAACTCTATACTAGAAGAACAAAAGTCTAAGATGGAAATTGCTACCAAGCCATGCCATGCTGCATTCCATTGTTTGCAAAAGAATATTAGGGCTGTGGGCATTAAAAGCAGATCATCCACAGGGGAAGCTAAGCATGAACGGTAAGAGAGATTAGGCTGGCCTTGGACTTTGTCTCTCATAGGAGACAGTGAAACATTTATCGACAAATGTTTGAGGATTGATGACTCAGGATACTACGACCATTCAAAATTGCTCTTGAAGTACTGAATAATCAAGAAAATATATAAAAGTTCAGAAAATTTATTTAAGTAGATATTCACTGAACACTGGGAGAACACTGGCACAAAAACTGACTTGTGATTGCTGATCATATGTGTTTTGATTTTTGACATTGTAAGATTGACAATTTTATTTCAAAAGCTTGGTTGGTGAGTAAAAGTGGGAGGAATTATAAACATGTCATAATTACAAACATTTCCTTTTTGACTTATACTTTCTATAAATGAAATACAACTAAAAATAGCATGCTTAATTTTTAATATTTTCTCAATCTGAGAGTGCCTTTTAGACAATATTTCAGAATTAAAAAACATTGACAACTTTCAACCATGCCTTTAATCCTAATTGTTTTCATTCATGGTAAACTCATATAATTTAATTTAATAATTTGCTACAGTATATAATATACACATAATTTTCCTTTTGCTGTAAAATCTCTCTCTGTCTCTTATAGAGCTATACCTGGAGCAATTAATAGTTAAAGATGATTATTTCATTATAATGGACTTTGGAATGTAAGCCTTTCAAAAAATGCTTTATATTGATATTTTTAGAATTATTAGAAAACAGCAGGTAAAATTTCTACACAAAACAAGAATTCTATAAAAATAAAGTAATTTATCCTGTAAGTTTAGCACCCATCTCAAAAACATGTCATAAAATCTGAGCATACTTATAAATATCCAAATATCTTTTTGAAAGGTCACATACTAAATATTTTAGGCTTATGAACCATATGGTCTCTCATAACTATGCAACTCTGCTATTGTCAGGGGAAAGCAGCAATAGACATATGTAAACAAATTGACATGTTCCAGTAAATCATTCTTTACAAAAATAGGCAACTAGCCAAAGGGCCATAGTGTGTGGACCCCTGGTAGAGACTGACATTTCATCAACTTTAAAGATCAAATTATTATCAGCCTCTCTCAGAAATATTGAGATAAGGGAACTGATACAAAATGGCCATGATTAATGAATTTATTGATTTTATTTCCTTGTTCCTGATATTAATTACTACAGTACTTCACTTTGATATGAAAAGTATCAATCAAGGGAATTGCCATTGAGTAATTTACATATGTATCCACACAAATCTTAAAATTTTCTGGCTTCTCAAAAATGCCAAAATTTCCGGTGAAATAAGCTTCATTCCAAACAGTTATTAGATGTTATGCTCAGTTTGACTTCTTCTTTCCCTTTTATGTTTACTGCCTTAGTCAAAAATCTCAGATTGTTGGAGCTACATTGGACCTCTCAATGCTTCAAATTAAGTAATTTCAGTCTCACAAGAAGGAACTGTACTGTTCCTGAGATGAATAACTTCTCTATGGTAACCCTACTGGTTCTTGTCATAGATAGGACTGGAATCCAGTCTCCCAGCTCCCATTGCAGAATTTTTCCCACTCCACTGTACTGTCATGTATGGAATGGCTCAAGCCAGTCACCAGTCAGTTGATCAGAGCTTAACCGGCTGGTTATCATACTAGAAATGCCTGGAGAATTCCATGGACAGAGGAGCCTGGCAGGCTACAGTCCATGGGGTTGCAGAGAGTTGTACATGACTGAGCAACGAAGCACAGCACAGCACATAGGTACATTTCTAATATCACAACCAAATGCCTGGAGAATCCCATGGACAGGGAAGCCTGGCGTGCTGCACTCCATGGGGTCGCAAAGAGTCAGGCACAACCAAGTGACTGAACTGAACTGAATCAGCTGGTTAAGCTGCAGAATAGGTGATTCTAATATACAGCCCACACTGAGGGAAAAAAAAAAGAAAGAAAGAAACTGAGCAAGTTAAAGAAGTTTATCTGGTCTTCACATATTGTAGCACGCATGCAGTTCTTTTCTCAGAATATTACTTCATGTGATGGGAGCAATTTTTAAGTAAGTAATTTCATGATAAAGAATAAATGCGATAGTGTAAAGACAGCTTTCCCAAGTGATTTTATAAATTGGATGTAATTAGTCTATTTCATGCTACTAATTCTGTAAAGTGCTTGGAATATAAGGTGGTTGTAGAATGCTCCTTTAAAATGTTGTTGTACATTTTTGCCACTTACAAAACTATGCCTCAAACATTTATTATCGTTTTTAACATTGTATAGAAAGAATAAGGAACATTTAGGTGCTCACTTTGCAAACTTGAACTCTTAATTTTTCTCTGTGCAGTGAAAGATGCAGATATACCTTGTATGGACACACAGATTCTGTGAACAGCATCGAGTTTTTTCCTTACTCCAACACTCTTCTCACAGGCTCTGCCGATAAGTCACTGTCCATCTGGGATGCAAGAACGGTAAGCAAATCGTTAACATTTTTTTTTTCCAATTTTGATAGGTCTAGTCACTCTTAGTCACTTTTCAGGTGCAAGATACAACCTATGAAGAAATTGTATAGGGGCACGTAGGATAAAAGAATGATAATAAGTTTCTGTTTACAAGATCTTATCTATATGCTTTTATCTACCCTGCCTCCTAAAAGTAGGAATATAAAATAATGTAATTGCTTCATTAAACATTAATGCAGCAATTATTTATTGAGATAGAAACTCTGCTGGTATAATACATATGACAGGAAAATGCATAGCACCTCTCCCTAAGGACCTTGTATCTTAGAAAGGAAGGAGAACCAAGAGATTATTTTAATGTGGTGAGGTATATATTAAAATGGAAGAAAATACAAGATACAGGGGAAAAGCGGGGAGATCTCTTATCTGCCTAGAAGGATGTGGATGACTCCCAAGAGGAGGCTGTCCTTGTGCTGAGAGTTAGAGGGTAAGTAGGATATACCAAATAATCTCAAGAAGATGGATTCCAGGAAAGAACAGTGCATACCTTACAAAGCTCTAGAGGTATGAGTCTATAAAAGCATATTTGGAGAGTAATAATATGTATTGATAGAGCTTAAGAAAGAGGAAATAAAACACAAGCAAGTGTATACAGATAGACAAGCTCAAGATCACCAAGTATCTGATTGAAGTTTTATTATTTTCAGAGGGAATCTATTAAAGCATGTTAAGCAAACCATGGCTTCCCTGATAGCTCAGTTGGTAAAGAATCCACCTGCAATGCAGGAGACCCCAGTTTGATTCCTGGGTCAGGAAGATCTCCTAGAGAAGGGATAGGCTACCCACTCCAGTATTCTTGGGCTTCCCTGGTGGCTCAGCTGGTAAAGAATCCACCCTTAATGCAGGAGACCTGGGTTCGATCCTTGAGTTGGGAAGATCCCTTGGAGACGGGAAAGGCTACCCACTCCAGTATTCTGGCCTGGAGAATTCCATGGACAGTATAGTTCATGGGGATCGCAAAGAGTTGGACACGAGTGAGCGACTTTCACACACACACACAAGCAAACCAGGTAACAATCAGATTAGCCTTTTAGAAAGATGGATTTGATAGTAGAGTTAAGGGAGTCATTCTCATTGAGGAGGCTTATAAAGTAGGCTGTGAGCAGGTGAGAATTTGAATTAGGAGATTGTGAGAATTAAAAGGAAAGAATGAATTCAGGATAAAGGGTTTAACTCTCACAATTTGAAGAGTGATTGGAGGTGGAGGTAATGTGAGAAAAGAAGAGGAGTTTAAAGGTGACCAGCTGCCCCACTTTATCTAAGATTGCAAGTTTTCCTGGGTTATGGGATTTTTCTGTGTTAAAACAGATAATCTTGGATTAGTATGGCCTCAGAAGTAAATTAGATGTGAACAAATGGAGATGGAATTTGGGGACTACATTTTCACAGAGTTTGGCTGTGAAGATGAGGAGGAGAAAAGACTATACTTCCAGAATCTAAGAGAGGTCTCCCTTGTTTCAGATGGGAGACAACTTGTGGAAAGGATTAAAGATTTCAGAAACAGAAAGGTAAAAGTGTTAGTCACTCAGTCGTGTCCAATTCTTTGCAATCCCATGAACCGTAGCTCACCAGCTCCTCTGTCCATGGGATTTCCTGGGCAAGTATACTGAAGTGGGTTGTCATTTCCTTCTCCAGGAGCTCTTCCCAACTCAGGGGTTGAACCTGGGTTTCCTGCAGTCTTTACCACCAGAGAAACTAAAGCACAGCAAATTGAGCACACACTTCAGTAGTTTGGAGAATGCCAAGATATGCAGAGTCTTTAGTTCTCTGAGGCAAATTGATTTAGGATAGAGAACACAGAGTCCTTAGGTTCACGTATTTTAGAAAACAGCTAGTGGTAGAGTGACAAATACCTTGGATACAACTTCACGTGTTACAGCATGTCAGGGGACAGCAGTCAAAGGACATTGTGGGAAAAATGCATCAGCCATGAATTAATAAAATCAGAATAATTTATTGTTGGGTAAAAAGGTGCCACAGCCACCTCCTTGATTTAAAATAGCTTAGACCCTGTACAAGAGAGTTCAATCCTGCTAATGGAGCATCAACGAGAAAGCAAAATTTTCGACTCATTTAGTCTCAGTACTTAGATATGAAGTGTGTGTAAAAGCAATTGGTAAAGGAAAACCCACAGAGGAAATATTAATTTAGCAGTGACCTAAATTTCATGCTCATTTTCTTTTGGTATAGGGTTTTGTTTTTTTTTTTTTTAGTCTCTCAGAGTTCTGTAACTAAATGTTCTCAGAAAGCATGTCTCTTATTTATTTGTTTTCCTGTGAATAAACTGGAGCACTAATGCTTGGATGGAGACGGAAATGGCAACCCACTCCAGTATTCTTGCCTGGAGAATCCCCATGGACAGAGGAGCCTGGAGGGCTACAATCCATGGTCACAAGGAGTCGGACACAACTGAGCAACTAAGCACGATGTCTGAAAGTAAAATTCTCTTATAAACAGAAGTTGCCTCCTTGTATCTTCCCTCTATGCATAGAGTTGTTTATGATGGTGACCTTTCTATCTGTTGTTGGGAACTCTTTGTGTTCTGGTCTTATCTCCTACAGTATATTGGAGAGCAGAAGGAAATAGAAATTCATATGCAAAGGGCCTTAGCATACAGCAGAACAGCATTTGAATTGGATATAGGTACATAGAAAGATTGTGTTTCTTTAATCATTATTAATGTATTTTTTCAAATTGGTTTTAATGGCAAATTAAAATTTATATTATTAATACTATTGCAAATTTGTTATTACCCTGTATGCTAGCTACATGCTAGCTACCTTACATTCATTAATATTAAGGAAAGGACTCTGAAAAATTTTGGTATAGATAAAATGTTCAGCAATTGTGGTAAATATATCAATAATTAGAAATAAAGTTCATTTAATTAGTTTATTTTCTGAAAATATTTCAAACTCATTGGTAAAAATGTATATATTTAAATCAGTATCTATATAAAATAGAATTAAACATGTAAAACAAAGGGAAATTCTCTTAATTTAGCTTATTAATAATTAGACAATGCAAGTTGTTAACTAAGTATTATTATAAAAGTCTAAAAATATATGACTGCAAATCTAGAACTAAACTGAATCATTTCACTTAAGCTGCATTAGCTGTTCTGGTGAGTTTGTTTCTAAGATGCCTCATTTATTTTTAACACACAAAACAAATCTTGACACACCTAGATTTTTAAAAATTCACATTTTATATATAGTTTTTAAAGGGTGCATATTATACATTGTATATATAATATGAAATTAAGTTTTTGTATAACAGGGACTTATGAAGAATTTAAAAATAAAATTTTGTAGTTACATATTATGAGATATTGGAAAAAAAGTAACCAGGACAGCTATCTTGTTTTCTGTGTAATAGTAAAGCCTGTACAACATACTGATATGGATATTATTAGACTCATAACATCAACTACATCTGTAGTATCCTGATAGTCTCCTTTTTATAACTTTTGTATTAGGTTAATTCCTTGATAAATGATAAACTGTCAGGTGATGCTGAAAATATGAATCTAAAATGAGATGAATGACTCCCTTCTCTTAGTGAAGCAAAAGCAGAACATTTTGTCATCTCAATGTGATCAACTAGTATTGTGACATTTTCTAAAATATTTTTTGATGAAATATGAAAATAACCAGTGGATTATATTCCTATAAATTAGTTTTAAACCTCTCACTCCCATTCCCAAACATATACTAGTCTTAAATCTTTAACCTAATCTAATAGCTTCCTGTCAAAGATAATGAATGTGGAGACCTCTAAGTCAGTCTGTAAGTCAACCGGACAGATCGGCTCTGAATTTTGTGGGAGACTAGGAAAGGCTATAAATCTTTGTAATTACCAAATGGAGGCTGTTAAATAGCTTGCAGTTTGGAAACTCATAAAATTGCTCTATTTTATAGGACTACCTGCAGAGTATTTTCCCTTAAAGTTATGAAACAGTAAAATTCTTTTATTAAAATTAAAAAAGCAGATTGTAATATTGCCTGAAAATTATGTATAATATAGTTCATTTAATGAAAACATACAATGCCCTCTCAAAAAGTGACATGAAAAATTCAAATATACATCAGTGATTTGGAAGCCAACATTATTAGTCATTCACAAGTCTGGTGAAAACTACTAAGGCTTTGAAATTGTTTTGGGAAAAAAAAAATAATGTTGTCATTGTACAGTAAAACATAGAATAGAATGAATAATACATCTGTGAGCTGTTCAGAGAGAGGCTGACAAAAATTAGAACTGATGACATTTCACCTCTTGTGATGAATCAGACACACAGAGTTCATGACTTGGACTGCATTTGGTAGCCATGCCTTGCTCCCTAGACTGACTCAGCAGGCTTGCATTTAGCATACCATGCTGTCCTGACTTAGCTATAGCTAAAAGATCCAGTAATTGATTCCTCTGTTTCTCTGAAGTGAAAAACCTGCTGCTGCTGCTAAGTCCCTTCAGTCGTATCCAACTCTGTGCGACCCCATAGACGGCAGCCCACCAGGCTCCCCCATCCCTGGGATTCTCCAGGCAAGAACACTGGAGTGGGTTGCTATTTCCTTCTCCAATGCATGAAAGTGAAAAGTGAAAGTGAAGTCGCTCAGTCCTGTCCAACTCTTAGCGACCCCATGGACTGCAGCCCACCAGGCTTCTCTGCCCATGGGATTTTCCAGGCGAGAGGACTGGAGTGGGGTGCCATTGCCTTCTCCGAAGTGAAAAACCTGAGAACTTGCCAAAAAAAGTAACTCTGAGGTCCTGTGTAGTGCTAACCCATGTGACTGCACAATTCAACCTGCACCCTGTCTAGTCCTGTTGTTCTCCTAAGATGCTATCTGGTGAACTCTGAAGGGAGCCTGACATTATTCAGAAGCCAGAATCTGGAAACAAAGGCAATGATTGTACCTTCTCTCTGTAGGTTTTATTCCTCAGCCACATTGAGCTTAGTAACATTTGTTGAAGATCTTTGTGCCATGCAATGTCATGGGTTCTGGATTGTTCTGTTACAGAGTCCCTGCCCTCAATGAACAGCCTACTAGGGAGCAGTCACAAAGAGAAATTATCTTAATGTAGTATTAACCGATGTAAACTCATTATAACTATGCTGCTGTGTCGCTTCAGTCGTGTCCGACTCTGTGAGACCCCATGGACTGCAGCCTACCAGGCTTCTCTGTCCATGGGATTCTCCAGGCAAGAACACTTTAGTGGGTTGCCGTTTCCTTCTCCACATTATAACTATAGCTTTGGCTTTTTGTGCCAAAGCTCATTATTCCCAGAGGTGATTTCATGAATAACTCTGAACACCTACTGTGTACCATCATTTTACCTGTAAGAGCCATGCAATGCTAAATGGAACCACCATTGTTATCTATATTCAGTTTAGCTCAGTTGCTCAGTTGTGTCGCACTCTTTGCAACACCATGGACTGTAGCATGCCAGGCTTATTAGGAATAGAAAAAACAAAGGCTCAGGGGAGTAAAACATGTTGTCCTAGATCATCCAATTGGTCAGTGAGTGAAACAGGAAGCAGGTTGACTCTCCAGCCTCAATTCTGTATTTTTATTTTACAGCCTCTAGTTTTGGTTGGATCTCACTGGTTCTCAGAATAGTGTTAAAATGCCATTTCAGTGAGAAAAGGTGATTCAGTATGCTTACGTTTTTTCAGAACATTAACACTGTAACTCAATGATTCACAAGTCAGACTTATGCTTGAATTTAGCAACCATGAGATGTGCAAATGATCCTTCACAAAGACACAAAAACTCTAAAGAAAAAAGTGCATCATGCTCTGTAGCTAATCAATTTGGATATTGGATTTTCAAATTCATCCAGTTATTCCAAGACACTTTTGTTAAAATTTTGCTAGGCATTTCTCTCCTCCTGTGGTTGCTTATTTGTTTTTATTTTTATTTTATTATAATTGGAGAATAATTACAATATTGTGATGGTTTTTGCTATATATCAACATGAATTGGCCACAGGTATACATGTGTGCAGAGAAGGCAATGGCACCCCACTCCAGTACTCTTGCCTGGAAAATCTCATGGACAGAGGAGCCTGGTAGGCTGCAGTCCATGGGGTCGCTAAGAGTCAGACACGACTGAGCGACTTCACTTTCACTTTCATGCATTGGAGAAGGAAATGGCACCCCACTCCAGTGTTCTTGCCTGGAGAATCCCAGGGATAGGGGAGCCTGGTGGGCTGCCATCTGTGGGGTCACACAGAGTTGGACACCACTGACGCTACTTAGCAGCAGCAGCAGCATACATGTGTGCTTCCCCCGATCGTGAACCCCCCTCCTAGCCCCCTCCACACCCTATCCTTCTGGATTGTCCCAGAGCACCAGCTTTGGGTGCCCTGCTTCATGCATTGAACTTGCACTGGTCACCTATTTTACATATGATAATGTACATGTTTCACTGCTATTCTCTTAAATCATTTGGTCTTATAAAATAACTGGATGTTTTCAAATATTTTAAAACAAAGCAGAAAATTCTGTTTCTGCATGTTTAAAAAAGTTTGAGTTAAGAGTTTTGAAAGGTGGTTGCCCTTACCTATTTGCCAGGGGAGGCACTTCTGAAAAATTACTATCAAATGCTCCATAAAGAAATGATTTTGGAATTATTTTGGAAATGATTCCTTTTTCATCTCTGTCAAAGATGTTACCTTTGCCTTCATGATATTATTATTTTCTAAAATATCTGCTTTACAGTAAATGGTCATTTTATTTGTCATTTAGTTGCTGAGTCATGTCTGACTCTTTTGAGACCTCATGGGCTATAGCTTGCCAAGCTCCTCTCTCCATGGGCTTTCCCAGACAAGAATACTGGAATGGGTTGCTATTTCCTTCTCCAGGGGATATTCCTTAACCAGAGAATGAACCCACGTCTCCTTCATTGCAGGCAGATTCTTTACCACTGAGTCACCAGAGAAGCCCACATGGTCAACAAATGCTTATCAAAACATAAATGGTCAAGAAATTAGGAATACTTGTGTTTTGGGGGAAAAAAAGCACGTAACTTATTTTAAGATCAACTTCAAAATTATATATTTTGCTAAAACAGTGAAATTCTGTGGGTGTATAAAACATTTTCTTGGTCACTCTAATTTATCACAGAAGATTGTAAAAGTTCTAATTGTCAAAGGACTCATTTGAATAAAATTAACCAGCTTAAAAATACTCAGAATATTTCAAACTGCTGTAATACATTGCAGTGCATGAAAACAAACAGCTTCACTACACTGTTTTCCATATATTATGATGCACCTCACTTTGGACACCTCAAATCAGAGAACTTTACATTTGTTACACAAATCCTTTGCAAAGCTTACTGCTCCCTCACAAAATAAATGTCAGCTACTATCAGCTATTAAACTCACTATATTATAACCACATGAAATTAGCCAATATATGTGATGATCTTTCTTTTGGAAAAGCTTTTCCTTTGCTCTTTTTTCAAGCTGAAATACCTCTTCCTCCCTTCAAATAGAGAGTTTACTTCTCATTGTAAAGACTTAACTTACCTTCCCTGAAAAAGTTCTCCATGTTTGTCCATTTGGATTAGGTGTCTCAAGAGACAACTAAGAAAATTTTATACCACGTAGTAGAAGTTTCCATTTGAGGGGCATATAGTACTTAAAATGTTGAACTTGACAAATGAAGCATTTTTTTTTCCTCACAAAAATACAAACCTTACCGATTTTCTGCCTTTGTGTGTAATAATTAATGGATTCAGCAATGTGGTACAGCAGATATGTTTGAAAAATAAATGAGCTTCTTTGTGTTTTTACAGAATATTTGACTTATATCTATTGCCTCATATATATGTCAGACAATACAGCACAGTAATAGCACACAGCCATTCTGCCGAGATTCAAACCCAAATCCTGCTGCTTATTGGCAGTGTGGCATTGGCCATAATTGCCTAAAATCTGTGTTCCTTAGTTGCCTCATTTGTAAAACAAAGATAGTTGTACTCTCTATCACATGAGGGTATAATGGGAATTGAATGGCTGATCATATGAAGTGCACAGAAAATTGACTAATATATGTAAGGACAATATATTTTTGTATACTTATAGAATAACTTGGAGAAGGCAATGGCACCCCACTCCAGTATTCTTGCCTGGAAAATCCCATGGACGGAGGGGCCTGGTGGGCTGCAGTCCATGGGGTCGCTAAGACTCGGACACGACTGAGCAACTTCACTTTCACTTTTCACTTTCATGCACTGGAGAAGGAAATGGCAACCCACTCCAGTGTTCTTGCCTGGAGAATCCCAGAGACGGGGGAGCCTGGTGGGCTGTCATCTCTGGGGTCACAAAGAGTCGGACATGACTGAAGCGACTTAGCAGCAGCATAGAATAACTGTCATATATCATAACTATTTGCCTACTAATATTTCTCTGTTATGAAATTCTGATCTTTATTCTCTACTTTCACAACCTTTGGCATAATAGATGATCAGTAGATTTTGAAGGAAGGAAGGAAAGGAGGGAGAGATAAAAAATCAGATATCTTGCTTTTTATTAATATATAGAAAAAGATCTGAAAACACTGCTTTCTAAAAATTAAAAATAAATATTTTTAAAAACTAATAAAATAACAAAATAGTAAATAAATCAGTTTAATATAGTATAAGGTTTCAAAAGATTATTTGCCTCATAAAAAGTTGTATTTCTTTTTATGTATTGTAAATAATCCATCTGACAGTGCAGGAGATGGAAGAGACACAATTTCTATCCCTGGGTTAGGAAGATCCTTTGGAGTAGGAAATGGCAACCCACTCCAGTAATTTTGCTGAAAACATCCCATGGACAAAGGAACCTGGCAGGCTACTGTCCATGGGGTCGTGAAGAGTTGAACACGTCTGAGTGACTGGGCACACACATATACACCATATAATATGTTTGCATATATACCACAAATACCATCATTCTTTTTCTCTTATACTTGCAGTTAAAAGAAGTAGCATGACAATGGCCAGCAGTAGAAAGACTTTACTTTCATATCTGGTTTCCAGGCTTTGAGAAAAGTCATATTTTAATAATGGAAACAGTGATTAATAATGATGGTGTGTTTCTAACTGAAAAATATGGATAGATTAGTTTTTTGAGATTATTTCAATTCAGTAAGAGTTAAGAATAAGTCATACTTCATGCACTTCATTTAAACTGAATCCAATAAAGATATAACGTTGAGGTATAAGATGATACAAGAATCAGTAATACTTCTAACTAGTTATGCAGGATAACTTGAGTATTCTTGACAAGACATAACTTCACTCTTGTCGTCGTCAAGACACTATTTTGCACTGTCTTTTGTATTGATTTGGGTTTCCCTGGTGGATCAGTCAGGAAGAAATCTGCCCGCAATGTGGGAGACCTGGGTTCAATTCCTGGGGTTAGGAAGAGCCACTGGAGAAGGGAAAGGCTACCCACTCTAGTATTCTACCCTGGAGAATCCCCATGAACAGAGTAGCTTGGTGGGCTACAGTCCACGGGGTCCAAAGAGTCGGACACGACTAAGTGATTAACTCTAGGGTTTAGCTATTTGTAAAGCCTCCTCAGACATCCAGTTTGACTTCTTGCATTTCTTTTTCTTTGAAATGGTTTAGGTCACTGTAACCAAAGTTTGTAACCAAAGTTAAACAGAGATGTTTTTTATCCCTATTTTGATAATGCAGATAACTGTTTATGACATCATTCAGATTGCCAGTGAAGTTATATGCATAAATGATTGGTGGAAGTTAAAACCAGAAGATAAGGCATGGATATCACTATTTTAGATGTGATTGAACTTAGGTATGGTCTCTTGGCAAAAATAAACTTTTGGACCTATTTGAATTGAGTAGGATATAGGATTATCATGTAGGAATATTGAGGGTAACTTAATCATAGAATATGTTTGACCAAAAGAAAATACCTGAACACTGTCTTCAGCCCTTTCTGCCTTAAGTTGAGTGTAGAGAAAAATATAGACTTTGAAATCAGATAGAATGGAATTTGAATCTAGTTTCTGTCACTTCCTGGTTGTATAGTAAGGCATGATATTTAACACCAATAAAGTTCAGCATGACAAGTGAAAGTGAAAGTGAGTTTCACAATCATGTCTGACTCTCTGTGATCCCATGGCCTGTAGCCTGCCTAGCTTCTCTGTCCATGGAATTCTCCAGGCAAAAGGACTGGAGTGGGTTACCATTTTGTTCTCCAGGGAATCTTCCTGACCTAGGGATTGAACCAGGGTCTCCTGCATTGCAGACAGATTATTTACCAACTGAGCCACAAGGGAAGCCTCTTTTTAAGGTAGAGGTAATAATTCAATCAGGGCTTCCCTGGTAGCTCAGACGGTAAAGCCTCTGCCTGCAATGCTGGAGACCTGGGTTCAATCCCTGGGTCGGGAAGATCCCCTGGAGAAGGAAATGGCAACTCACTCCAGTACTCTTGCCTGGAAAATCCCACGGACAGAGAAGCCTGGTAGGCTACCATCCATGGGGTCACAAACAGTTGGACATGACCGAGCGACTTTACTTACTTAATAATTCAATCACAGTGTTAACATTGGGAGCATGTATTTAGTAGTCAAAAATGAACACTTATTTTTCCTATATTAGTAGCCAGTCTTCTCACAATTTGTGCTTCTGTCTCTTTGGTTGATGAGTTAAATGATGCTTAATGAAATTGAACAATTACATTGCAGATTACTTCACTCAGTGTTTTGTCTTGTTGCTGTCACTTTCAAGAACTCAGTGACTGTAATTCATTGCATCAATTTGTATTTTCACTGTCTATATAGTGTTTATTTGACCTATCTTGTCCATAGTCCCCTAATTTTAGTTTAACATATAGAAATTACTTAAGAATAATTTTGTCACTTGGTATTAATTCTTTTATACCTTCAACCGGTTAAAGCTTCAATAGTGATGACCTGGCTGTACTTCAAGATCATCTTAACCTTGAATTCATTGTAGCACTACATGTTAATTGTAGTTTTAAGGTACCATTGATGAAAGTAGAAATTAAATGCAGCATTTTGGGCAAGTGTTTCTGGCATCCTACTGTGGTTGTGATCAGTGTAAAGCTGTATATATCTACACCACCAGAAAATTATTAACAATTAATTAAAAGTATATGTCTAATGAATAATCATGAACACTGTATATAATCATTTTTATCATTAATTATGCCCAAGCCTTTCACTCAATAAAGGAAATACTCAAAAAAAAAAAAAAAAAAAGACAAGGTGCTTTGTGTATCCCTCTTTACTTATCTCATACACAAATTATCTGAATTCTTAGTAAACTGAAGTAAATTCAGACACAGCAGTTTGTGGCAGTTATATGTTCTGTATTTAAAGGCAAAAAGTGTCAAATGTAGCCATACAGGGCTTCCCAGGTGGCACCTAGTGGTAAAGAATCCATCTGCAATGCAGGAG
This sequence comes from Bos taurus, assembly GCF_002263795.3. Lineage (NCBI taxonomy): Eukaryota > Metazoa > Chordata > Mammalia > Artiodactyla > Bovidae > Bos > Bos taurus. The sequence continues at coordinate 102,000,393 of NC_037329.1, forward strand.
ACGCAGGAGACAGAAGTGACAGAGGTTCGATCCATGGATTGGGGAGATCCCCTGGAGGAGGTCATGGCAATCCACTCCAGTATTCTTGCCTGGAAAATCCCATAGACAGAGGACTCTGGTGGGCTGCAGTTCATAGGATCACAGAGTGAGACACGACTGAAGTGAGTTAGCCATACCAGGTGGCACTAGTGGTAAAGAGCCTACTGACCAATGCAGGAGATGTAAGAGATTTGGGTTTGATCCTTGGGTTGGGAAGATCCCCTGGAAGAGGGCATAGCAACCCACTCTAGCGTTCTTGCCTGGAGAATCCCATGGACAGAGGAGCCTGGTAGGCCTCAGTCCATAGTGTTGCAAAGAGTCAGACACGACTGAAGTAACTTGGCATGCAGCCATAGAACAAAATGAAATTATGGCGTGTACTATAAAGTTTGAAATGGCTTCTTGTTGTTTATTTGACTACTTGGCATCCAAGAAATATTCTCTTTTGAGGGGAATCCTATAATGTATGACATTTGGTAGGAGGTAGGGCTGAGGAGGTCAGATTTTCTTTGTTTTTGTTTATTTTGTGGTTTCCAGGAAGTTAGCATATGGGTATACCCACCTAGAACATTGAATTTGAAGGGAGTAGTTGCAAAGACAGAGGATCAGAAAATTATTGTTGCAATATTGTTGAGAGTCCACATTTACCAACAACAATGTCCTGATTCTTCCTATCAGGTATTTGACAATGTTATTGTTGCTTAGTTTCCTTTCATTCTTAGATATTTTTCCAAATCTTACAAAAATTTTCTCTATTTTTCTTTTTTGCATATGTGGGTATAGTTTTAGCAAAGTAAGTTCCTGGTGCTTATATTCAAAACCCAAATAGTACAAAAAGATCAAAGATGGTCTATTTGATACTGAGCGAATGCAAAAAGAAAGCAACAGTAATCAACAACAAAAGGGAACCAATGAACAATAGTATTTATAAAGACATACCAAAGCGGAGAAGGCAATGGCACCCCACTCCAGTACTCTTGCCTGGAAAATCCCATAGACAGAGGATCCTGGTAGGCTCCAGTCCATGGGGTCACTAAGAGTCGGGCACGACTGAGCAACTTCACTCTCACTTTTCACTTTCATGCATTGGAGAAGGAAATGGCAACCCACTCCAGTATTCTTGCCTGGAGAATCCCAGGGACAGAGGAGCCTGGTGGGCTGCCATCTATGGGGTCGCACAGAGTCAGACACGACTGAAGTGACTTAGCAGCAGCATGAACCAAAGAAAAATCCTCAATATTTAAATATGTATGTATGCATGTATTTTATCCTAAATTACTCATGAGTTAAGGAGTAACAAATTATTAAAATAACAATCTTATTTCAAATTAAAAGTCATAAGCAACATCAAAAATATACTTAGAAGAAGTCATAGTCTTAAATGCTTTCATTACTGCTCAAGAAAATAAATCTAAAGAAAAAAAAAACTACTCCACAATATTAGGGATAATAGAATAAATTTAATGAAAATGAAAGAAAATAGAAAACAATATTAAAGCACAATTTAATGGGGGAGGAGAAAGTAAAATTTGTTGATATGACAAACCAGACCAAAGTGTCAAACAAGTACTCAGATACAGAACAAGGCCTTAAGCGGAAAGAACAACACCCAAGGCCTGCTGCTGCTGCTGTTTACTGGTAAATCATGTCTGACTCTGCAACCCCATGGACTGGGACTCCCTAGGTTCCTCTGTCCATGGGATTTCCCAGGCAAGAATACTGAAGTAGGCAGCCATTTCCTTCTCCAAGGGATCTTCCCAACTCTGGGATCAATCAAACCTGAGTCTACCTGGAAAGTCTGGGGAGCTTCAAATGCAAATAGGGTGAAAGCTTTGATCCAGGAGAAAGCTGTTATCATCAAACTCCAGATTCAGCAAGAAAAGTAGTAAACAGCAGAGCACTCAATTGTGAGTATTCACCTGTTTGCTCACCAGACCTGGAGCCAAGAGGGTTTTTTATGTGATCTCCATAGGAGATACCAGAATGCTGACTTAAATAAACTGCTAGCTATTTCTCCAGCAAAGTGGGCTTTTTTTCTCTCCACACGGAGTGGGAACTTCCCCTTCTGGTTTCCAAATTCTATTTAATTGAAGTATCTGTTTATTAATATGTCTGATTATTAATATCTTTATTAATAATAGAGATAGGGAAATATTATTTTTAATAATTGATTTAGAAAAATCTTGAAAAAAATACCAACACAGAGTTGTAGCACTCATTAAAATGTCATAAAGGTAGCCCGATAATATTAAATGAGAAAAATCAGTAGATTTCCTTTCTATTGACAAAAGTTAAAATGCAAAGTAACAACATCAACAAAAAATGTACTATGTAAACAACAATTGTGTGTCTAATATGAGAATAGATTTTCATAACAATGAGATAGGTAAATATGTAAATAAATATTGGCATTCATGTAAGGGATACCAAGTGTTTTAATTAAAAGAGACAAACATACTGCTCAACTTCTTTATAGAGTAATATTATATATCAGATCAGATCAGAACAGTCGCTCAGTTGTATCCAACTCTTTGTGACCCCATGAATCGCAGCACACCAGGCCTCCCTGTCCATCACCAACTCCCGGAGTTCACTCAGACTCACGTCCATCGAGTCAGTGATGCCATCCAGCCATCTCATCCTCTGTCGTCCCCTTCTCCTCCTGCCCCCAATCCCTCCCAGCATCAGAGTCTTTTGCAATGAGTCAACTCTTCGCATCAGGTGGCCAAAGGACTGGAGTTTCAGCTTTAGCATCATTCCTTCCAAAGAAATCCCAGGGCTGATCTCCTTCAGAATGAACTGGTTGGATCTCCTTGCAGTCCAAGGGACTCTCAAGAGTCTTCTCCAACACCACAGTTCAAAAGCATCAATTCTTTGGTGCTCAGCCTTCTTCACAGTCCAACTCTCACATCCATACATGACTACAGGAAAAACCATAGCCTTGACTAGATGGACCTTTGTTGGCAAAGTAATATATATAGATTCAATAAAATTCTGATACTCTGATACTGTTTTTGCTTTGAGTATTTTTGGAAATTGTCAAGGTCATTCTAACATTTTTATCTGGAAGAACAACTAATAAAAGTGGAAAACAGTATTGATAATGAAGACTAGCTTAATAGGTATTAAAACTATGAAGTTACTATAAAATAAAACAGAACTGAAGAAAGATTGATAAATTGACCAGTGAAATAGAATATAAAGTCATGAAACAGATCATAACTAATAGTATACAATATAACCTCTTAATTTCAAAAAGAAGTGTCCTTGAGTTTTCTTAAAGAAATTGTTCATTTTCTCACTTTTTCCCTTTCAGCCAGTCTCTATTTTAATCCACTGCTGTTGATTCCTAAATTCCTCTCCACCCAAATGCTGTGTATCTTTGGAATTTGGATGTTTGATTCAAGTTCCATCACCTTCAAAGAGTCTTTATGTCACTGTTCAATCAGTTATTGATTCTTAATCATATTTTCTTTGTCACACATGTAAAATTTCTTCAGTGTGAAAAAAGTTGTCTTCTCAAAAAATGCTAAAAAAAAAATACACTGTAAAGATCAGTTCAGTTCAGTTGCTCAGTCATGTCCGACTCTTTGCAACCCCATGAATCACAGCACTCCAGGCCTCCTGTCCATCACCAACTCCTGGAGTTCACTCAAACCTATGTCCATCAAGTCAGTGATGTCATCCAGCCATCTCATCCTCTGTCGTCCCCTTCTCCTCATGCCCCCAATCCCTCCCAGCATCAGGGTCTTTTCCAGTGAGTCAACTCTTCGCATGAGGTGGCCAAAGTATTGGAGTTTCAGCTTCAATATCAGTCCTTCCAATGAACACCCAGGACTGATCTCCTTTAGGATGGACTGGTTGAATCTCCTGCAGTCCAAGGGACTCTCAAGAGTCTTCTCCAACACCATGGTTCAAAAGCATCAATTCTTCTGTGCTCAGCTTTCTTCAAAGTCCAAATCTCACATATATATATGACCACTGGAAAAACCATAGCCTTGACTAGACGGACCTTTGTTGGCAAAGTAATATCTCTGCTTTTGAATATGGTATCTAGGTTGGTCATAACTTTCCTTCCAAGGAATAAGCGTCTTTTCATTTCACGGCTGCAATCACCATCTGCAGTGATTTTGGAGCCCAGAAAAATAAAGTCTGACACTGTTTCCACTGTTTCCCCATCTATTTCCCATGTAGTGATGGGACCGGATGCCATGATCTTAGTTTTCTGAATGTTGAGCTTTAAGCCAACTTTTCACTCTCCTCTTTGAGTTTCATCAAGAGGCTTTTTAGTTCTTCTTCACTTTCTGCCATAAGGGTGGTGTCATCTGCATATCTGAGGTTATTGGTATTTCTCCCGGCAATCTTGATTCCAGGTTGTACTTCTTCCAGCCCTGTGTTTCTATAGAAGTTAAATAAGCAGGGTGACAATATATAGACTTGATGTACTCCTTTTCCTATTTGGAACCAGTCTGTTGTTCCATGTCCAGTTCTAACTCTTGCTTTCTGACCTGCATTTGGTTTCTCAAGAGGCAGGTCAGGTGGTTTGGTATTCCAATCTCTTTCAGAATTTTCCACAGTTTATTGTGATCCACACAGTCAAAGGCTTTGGCATGGTCAATAAAGCAGAAATAGATGTTTTTTCTGGAACTCTCTTGCTTTTTTGATCATCCAGCGGTTGTTGGCAATTTGATCTCTGGTTCCTCTGCCTTTTCTAAAACCAGCTTGAACATTTGGAAGTTCACGGTTCACATACTGCTGAAGCCTGTCTTGGAGAATTTTGAGCATTACTTCGCTAGCGTGTGAGATGAGTGTAATTGTGTGGTAGTTTGAGCATTCTTTGGCATTGCCTTTCTTTGTGATTGGGATGAAAACTGACCTTTTCCAGTCCTGTGGCCACTGCTGAGTTTTCCAAATTTGCTGGCATACTGAGTGCAGCACTTTCCGAGCATCATCTTTCAGGATTTGAAATAGCTCAACTGGAATTCCATCACCTCCACTAGCTTTGTTTGTAGTGATGCTTCCTCAGGTCCACTTGACTTCACATTCCAGGATGTCTGGCTCTAGGTAAGTGATCACATCATTGTGATTATCTGGGTTGGGAAGCTCTTTTTTGTACAGGTCTTCTGTGTATTCTTGCCACCTCTTCTTAATATCTTCTGCTTCTGTTAGGTCCATACCATTTCTGTCCTTTATCGAGGCCATCTTTGCATGAAATGTTCCCTTGATATCTCTAATTTTCTTGAAGAGAAAGTTAACTAGTAACAAAATTTTAGTATTATAATATTTTATATTTTTATATTATGTATCGTCTTTGTCCAGATTATGGAGAAGGCAATGGCAACCCACTCCAGTACTCTTGCCTGGAAAATCCCATGGATGGAGGAGCCTGGTAGGCTGCAGTCCATGGGGTCTCGAAGAGTTGGACACGACTACGTGACTTCACTTTGACTTTTCACTTTCACGCATTGGAGAAGGAAATGGCAACCCACTCCAGTATTCTTGCCTGGAGAATCCCAGGGACAGCGGAAGCTGGTTGGCTGCCGTCTGTGGGGTCGCACAGAGTTGGACATGACTGAAGTGACTTAGTAGTAGTAGTATGTCCAGATTCCTATATTCATAATGGTAACTTTTTGTTATACCTCGTATTGTATAAGATAGTTCTTCTTTACTAAGAATATGTACCCTGAATATTTTCGTTTTCATTTATCAGTACGTTGTGGTTGAAAGTGGAAGTGAAATTTAGTCACTCCATGGTGTCCAACTCTTTGCAATCCTGTGGAGTGTAGCCCTCCAGGCTTCTATGTCCATGGGATTCTCCAGTCAAGAAAACTGGAGTGGATTCCCATTTTCTTCTCCAGGGGATCTTCCCAACCCAGGGATGGAACCCAGGTCTCCCACATTGCAGGCAGATACTTTACTGTCTGAGCCACCTGGGAAGCCCCAGGTGGATACATTCTAATTAATCATATAAATGTATCACTGTTTGCTTAGATAGTCTCTTACTAATGAATATTTGGATTTTTTCTTAATATTTGATACCCTAAGCCAGAAGAATAACTAGTATGTTAGAAGATGATACATGTCACAGAGGAAAAAATTGGGGAAATAAGAGGTCTTTGACTAGTGGGGAAGCAGGGCTGTTGCAATTGTAATTGATACAATTTGAAGAGAAGCCTAAAAAAGGTTTGGGTGGGAGCCCTTTTATATAACTGGAGCAAGGGTGTTCCAGATGAGGGGGTGGGGGAAGCAAGTATAAAAACCCTTGAGTGGGAGCATACCCAGTGTGTGATGAATAGCAGGGAGTTACTGGAATGGGTAGGGCAGGGAAAGAGCAGTTGGAAAGTACAAAAAGGAAGCCAGAGAGGTGTGTTGGGTAAGAAGAATGGGAGCAAGGTCCCAGAATCTCCTAGGCCACTTTGATGTCTTTGGCCTTTACTCACGGTGATGTTGGAAGATATTGAAGAGTTTTGGGTAAAGGAATGACTTTATCTTTTGTCAGTATAAAGGTCAGGGAGAGGGGAAGACTATGGTGAAAACAGAAACACCATTTGTGGCCGCTGTACTCCATCTATGCAAATGATGGTGGTGGCTTGGACCTGAAGGATAAAGCAGAGAGGAGGATCTGGTTAAAAAAAAGGAAAGCACTGAGACACACTCGCAGGAAAAGAATGAAGAGAAGAGAAAATGAACAGGCACTTGGAAAATGTGGAATTGCTTCACAGACAAGACCCACTTAAACGTCACTCTTCCCTTTTCCTACTAACTCAGCCCTGAAATATGGAGCAGATTATTCCATCACTCAGAAAGGAAAGATAAACGTAAACAAATATGATTTTAACACAGAAATAAAATTTTGTTTTGACATGTACCTTGGAAATAACCATTCTCAATTTTGTCTTTTATATGTACTACACAAAGAAGTACTGTTATAAACTTGAAGTCCATCTGAAATCAATACTAAAAATGCAAAGGTTTCTATCAATGACATGTCTTTCAAGTGAATTCGATTTTGCAGCTGTTCACTGAGCAGATCTATGAATGCATCTGTATTCAAAGGCGATGTATTATACTGAATCAGCCTCCAAAATAAAGTGAGGAGACTGTCATAAATGCTGTTGATGCCTTGCCCCATAACCTTGCGTTCATCTGTAGCCCTGCTGCACAGGTCCCAGGGCCGTATCAGTTTCCAGCCTCAAGGGCTCACGGCTGCATCTGTTTTAAGTCTCCTTGCCTGAGAGCTGTTCTTAGATACCACCTCTTACTAGGCTCAGGGCTTCCCAGGTGGCTCTAGTGGTAAAGAACCCACCTGCCAATGCAGGAGACATAAGAGATATGGATTCGACCCCTGGGTCAGGAAGATCTGTAGGAGGGTGTGGTAACCCACTCCAGTATTCTTGCCTGGAGAATCCCATGGACAGAGGAGCCTGGTAGACTACAGACCATGGGGTCACAAAGAGTGGGACACAACTGAAGCAACTTAGCACACATTAGGCTCAGGAGTGTGGAAGTCAGTGCCTCTGGGGAAAGAAGCAAAGTGAAGTGAAGTCGCTCAGTCGTGTCTAACTCTTTGCGACCCCATGGACTGTAGCCTGCCAAGCTCCTCCATCCATGGGATTTTCCAGGCAAGAATTCTGGAGTGGATTGCCATTTCCTTCTCCAGGGGATCTTCCCAATCCAAGGATCGCACCCAGGTCTCCTGCATTGCAGGCAGACTCCTTACCCTCTGAGCCACTGGGGAGATGAAGTGGATAAATAGCTCAGCTCTTCCCCACAGTGGGACGGTTGTGAAGCATATTTTATATGGCTCCTCACAGGGTCTTCAGTGGGCCCTAGTCCTGGCTGCTCATAGTGTGCTAGTAACACACCCCATATTGGTTTTCTCTCTTCTTTGTTTCACTTTTCCCAGTCCCTTGTTTGTGTTTTCTGCACTCAACTCCCCAAAAAATGACCTTCAGAGTTTTTGTCTCAGTGTGTGTTTAGGGGGACCCACGTCAAGCCAGGTGCAGACACTTGGGCCAAGTTGTTCCTGTCTGATTAACAAAGCAAAAGACCCAGAAACATTTCACAGGAATGAGACAAAGTTGAGCACCAGTGCTTTTGGCTTTATTGACCCCTCTTTGTCCTCGTGAGGATCATTTCGTTCAGCATGACAGAAACAAAGGATCTTAAAGCACTAGCAGGCTCTGTATGTCCACCTTCCAAATACACTGCTAGTGTTAACATATAATTTACAAGTGGTGAATCTGGTGCTATTCCCATAATTAATCATCTTTCTCAATAGTTACAAGTGAATAGAGCCATGAAATACAGAATGAATAGCAGGGAACTGAAAATTTATGAGCATACTAAGGAGATACAATGATCACTTTTATCAGTAACAGAGAAGCAGGAATACAGCTGCTTGGAGCCTGAGCCAGATTAGAGAGAGGAAAAAAAAAAAAGAGAGAGAGAGAGAGAGTGATTTACCAGAGGACTGTGGGCTTCGCTGGTAGCTCAGTTGATAAAGAATCTGCCTTCAATGCAGGAGACCCAGATTCAATCCCTGGGTTGGGAAGATCCTCTGGAGAAGGGAATAGCAACCCACTCCAGTATTCTTGTCTAGAGAATTCCATGGCAAAAGGAACATGGCAGGCTACAGTCCATGGTGTCACAAAGAGTCAGACACAACTGAAGCGACTGAGCACAGGCACATTGGTTAAAGAAGATATCAAGTTCTGTGGATTGGCATTAAAAAAGATAATTCATCCAGTGAATACCTGCACTCCTTACATGGGGCAGAAATTCTCTTTGGACATGACTGAGCGACTAACACCATCATTTTCACTTATGTGTTTCTACCATTTAGAGTAAAGCCAGGGAGGATTTTGGAGAAGGAAATGGCAACCCACTCCAGTATTCTTGCCAGGAAAATCCCATGGACGGAGGAGGCTGGTGGGCTATAGTCCATGGGGTCACAGAGTCAGACATGACTGAGCAACTTCACTTTCATGTTGAGGGAGAATTTAAAGTGCTGTGGTTATCTAGAAGCCATGATAAGATTCACAGTTTGAGTGAATTCTGGGGAAATTAAACTTTGTAACCATTGGTAAAGATCAGATCCTGATGTTACAAGAAGATAAAAAATTTAGAAAAGACAAAAACAAAACCCCTACTTCTAAATTAACTTTGGATATTCAAGTACTTTGGGGGTATGGCAGGGGTTTCTGGTTTGGGAAAGTTGAGATATAAAGACTATAGATGAGAAAAATATTCAGTGGTTCTTTTTTTTCCCTCTTCTAACATATTCTAAGCCTTAGAAACAGAAATAGCCATGACACAGGACACCTTCTTTTCTGTTCTATGAAGCATCAGGAAGATGCTACTTGTTTAGAGATCTGAGAAACTGTTAACAGAAAGCACATTCCTGTGCCATGAAGAGTTTCAGATAAATCAGGCAGCAGAGGAGGACACGAAGAAATGTAAAGTCAGATGCCCTGTACTATTTTCCTGCAATGATAGAAAAAGTGAAATGTTTTTGGTCAAAGTAGCATGAACCAAATTAAGATATGATGTAACAACTAATAAACTTGTAACATAGAAAATTACAGCAAATACATGATCTTGTGTTTCCCGCATGATTGATGCTAAATAGATTAATTTCACAAAATTAACATTTACAGTGTCAGTACTCTGATGGGTGGGTATGTGTGAACAAGAGGAAATGAGGCAAGCATAAATAAAATGCAGCTCTTTTCTTAAGGAATTCACTGTTTAGTGGTTGAAAATGATATGTAAACAAGTTTTTCAGTACAGTGTGAAAAGGGCACCGTGTCCTTTATAGAGTTAGATGCAGAGGAGTCACATTATCTGATTTAAATTTTTAAAGAATTATTTTGGCTATCCAATTGAGAACACCCTGAAAGGGGGCAGAGAGATAACTATCCAGCCAGAAGATTTTTGTGGGCTTGTGGAGGTGATGAACAAAGGCTTTATTTGTTTATTCATTCATCATGCATGCATGCATTCATTCATTTAAACAGGTGCAGCTTACTGAAAAGCATAATACAATGCAGTCATCCACGGGAGATTGACCCCAGGTCCTCCCACCACCTCTGTCCCCCACCCCAGGATAATCAAAGTCCTCAGATGCTCATGTCCCTTATATAAAATGGCAGAGTGTCTGGATATATTAATATATATAATCTATCATATTATGCTGTATACTTTAAATCATCTATAGATTACTTATAATACCTAATACAATGTAAATGCTATGTAAGCATTGCCAATTTGTGGCAAATTCAAGTTTTGCATTTTGGAACTTTCTGAAATTGTTTCTTTCTGAATGTTATTGATGTGCAGTTGGTTGAAACTGTAGATGTGGAACCGATATGGATGACTGTACACACTTCACCCACGTTCCCCAAGTGTTAAGGTTTTGCTCTATTTGCTTTATCCTTTTCTCTCTTTCTGAATATACACGGGCACATGTTTTCCCAAAACATTTAAGAATAAATTGTAAGCACAATATCCCTTTCCCCATAAATAGTTCATTATTTAATATTTTAAAACAAGGACCTGCTCTTAAACCAGGAAATTTGAATCAGTAAATTTCATTGATATAATTATCTATAGACCTTGTTCAGATTTGTCCAACTGCTCCTATAAGGCCTTTATAACATAACAAAAGGAAATCCAGGAGCATGTGTCGCATTCACCTATCTCATTAGTTTTCTTTAATCTGGAACAGTTCTTTAGTCTTTTTTGTCTTTCATGACATTTTGGAAGAGTACAGGCCACTTATTTATAGAATGTCCCTCAATTTGCATTTGTCTGGTATTTTCTCTTGTTGTGATCCAGCTTATGAAACTTTAACAAAATACTTCAGAAGCAGTGATCTTTTCAGGGAATTATATCAAGAGGCATGTGTTGATGTGTTTATTACTGGTGATGTAACTTTGATCACTTGGTCTTGGTACTCTGCTAAGTCTTTACACTATACAGCTAATATTTCACTTTGTAATTAATAAATATCTTTATTTTTGAGATTATATAAATGTCCTGTGTCTTCTCCAAATTTCACCTATGCATTTCAGCATTCATTGATAATTCTCATCTTCATCTATTATTACTATGCTTATCAGTGGTGATTTTTCTAATTCCATCATTTCTTCTTCATTTGTTAGTTGATTTTCTACTGAAAGGAAAAGCTTTCCTGTATCCCTCTGTTTAACTTGATATCAAAGTAGATTAATGTTTTTCTATTTATTCAGTAAGTTATGACCCTTTATGTTACTACTTTAATACTCAAGTCGTTCCCTTTGTTAATGTAAGCTCCTTCAAGATGGCCACAGGGTCATTTTGACATGTTCTCATAATACTTTCAGTGCTTTTTTCATTTTTAGCACGAGATGTTTCAGGCACATTTGTACTTTCCTTGCCCTAACAATGGAATCAGTCATTTCTCTGAGAAGCCCTGGTTCTTTTTAGTGACGAATGTTATTAGAGATCAAGATTGGGGTTTTACGTATTCTCACCACTGCAGGGGAGTCATTGCCTTTAGTCCTTCTCAGTAAATAGAAATGTAATCAGGTATATAGATAACTACACACACACACACACCACTCCATCTACCTTCATCTGTCTAAATAGCTACTTGCTGTATTAAAATCTATGTAGTCACACTGAAAGATGAACTCCTGAAGTCGGTACGTGCTCAGTATGCTACTGGAGATCAATGGAGAAACAACTCCAGAAAGAAGAGATGGAGCCAAAGCAAAAACAATGCCCAGTTGTGGATGTGACTGGTGATGGAAGTAAAGTCTGATGCTGTAAAGAGCAATATTGCATAGGAACCTGGAATGTTAGGTCCATGAATCAAGGTAAATTGGAAGTGGTGAAACAGGAGATGGCAAGAGTGACATCGACATTTTAAGAATCAGTGAACTAAAATGGACTGGAATGGGCAAATTTAACTTGGATGACCATTATATCTACTACTGTAGGCAAGAATCCCTTAGAAGAAATGGAGTAGCCCTCATAGTCAATGAAAGAGTCCGAAATTCAGCACTTGGGTACTTGAGTACTCAAGTACTCAAAAACAACAGAATTATCTGTTTGTTTCTAAGGCAAACCATTCAATATCACAGTAGTTGAAGTCTGTGCCCCAACCAGTAATGCTGAAGAAGCTGAAGTTGAACAGTTGTATGAAGACCTACAAGACCTTCTAGAACTAACATCCAAAAAAGATGTGCTCTTCATTATAGGGGACTGGAATGTGAAAGTAGGAAGTCAAGAGGTAACAGGCAAATTTGGCATTGGAGTACGAAATGAAGCAGGGAAAGGCTAACAGAATTTTGCCAAGAGAACACACTGGTCACAGCAAACACCCTCTTCCAACAACACAAGAGAAGACTCTACACATGGACATCACCAGATGGTCAATACTGAAATCATGTTGACTATATTCTTTGCAGCCAAAAATGGAGAAGCTCTATACAGTCAGCAAAAATGAGACCAGGAGCTGACTGTGGCTCTGATCATGAACTCCTTATTGCCAAATTCAGACTTAAAGAAAGTAAGGAAAGAAACTAGACCATTCAGGTATGACCTAAATCAAATCCCTTACTATTATATAGTGGAAGTGACAAATAGATTCAAGGGGTTAGATCTGATAGAGTACCTAATGAACCATGGAGAGTTTCGTGACATTGTACAGGAGGCAGTGATTGAGACCATTCCCAAGAAATAGGCAAATGGTTGTCTAGGGGGCTTTACAAATACTTGAAAAAGAAGAGAAGTGAAAGGCAAAGGAGAAAAGGAAAGATATACCCAAAGTTCCAAAGAATAGCAAGGAGAGAGAAGAAAACCTTTCTCAGTGACCAGTGCAAAGAAATAGAGGAAAATAATACAAAGTGAAAGACTAGAGAGCTCTTCAAGAAAATTAGAGATACCAAAGGAATATTTGATGCAAAGATGGGCACAATAAGGGACAGAAATGTTATGGACCTAACAGAAGCTGATGATATTAACAAGAGGTGGCAAGAATTCACAGAAGAACTATACACAAAAGATCTTCATGACCCAGATAACCATGATGGTGTGCTCACCTAGAGCCAGACATCCTGGAATGTGAAGTCAAGTGGGCCTTCATCACTAAGAACAAAGCTAGTGGAAGGGATGGAATTCCAGTTGAGCTATTTCAAAGCCTAAAGATGATGCTGTGAAAGTGCTTCACTCAATATGCCAGCAAATTTGGAAAACTCAGCAGTGGCCATAGGATTGGAAAAGGTCAGTTTTCAATCCAATCCCAAAGAAAGGCAATGCCAAAGAATTCTCAGACTACCGCACAGTTGCACTCATCTCACATGCTAGTAAAGTAATACTCAAAATTCTCCAAGCCAGGCCTCAACAGTATGTGAACCATGAACTTTCAGATGTTCAAGCTGGATTTAGAAAAGGCAGAGGAACCAGAGATAAAAATGCCAACATCTGTTGGATCATCGAAAAAGCAAGAGAGTTCCAGAAAACATCTGCTTCTGCTTTACTGACTGTGCCAAAACCTTTGACTGTGTGGATCACAACAAACTGTGGAAAGTTCTTTAAGAGATGGGAATACCAGATCACCTGACCTGCTTCCTGAGAAATCTGGGCAGGTCAAGAAGCTACACTTAGAACCAGACATGGAACAACAAAATGATTCCAAATTGGGACAGAAGTATATCAAGGCTGTATATTGTCACCCTGCTTATTTATCTTATATGCAGAGTACATTATGTGAAATTCCAGGCTGGATGAAGCACAAGCTGGAATCAAGATTGCTGGGAGAAATATCAGTAAGCTCAGATATGCAGATGGCATCACCCTGATGGCAGAAACCAAAGAAGAACTAAAGAACCTCTTGATGAAAATGAGAGAGGAGAGTGAAAAAGTTGGCTTAAAACCCAACATTCAGAAAACTAAAATCATGGCATGTGGTCCCATCACTTCATGGCAAATGGATGAGGAAACAATGGAAACAATGACAGACTTTATTTTCTTGGGCTCCAAATCACTCCAGATGGTGACTGCAGCCATGAAATTAAAAGACACTAGCTCCTTGGAAGAAAAGCTCTGACCAATCTAGACAGCGTATGAAAAAGCAGAGACATTACTTTGCTGACAGTGGTCTGTACAGTCATGTATAGTTGTGAGAGTTGGACTATAAAGAAAGCTGAGTGCCAAAGAACTGATGCTTTTTAACTGTGGTGTTGGAGAAGACTCCTGAGAGTCCCTTGGATTACAAGGCGATGCAACCATTCCATCCTAAAGGAAATCAGTCTCAAATATTCATTGGAAGGACTGATGCTGAAGCTGAAACCCCAGTACTTTGGCCATCTGATGAAAAGAACTGGCTCATCTGAAAAACCCTGATACTAGGAAAGATTGAAGGCAGGAGTAAAAGGGGATGACAAAGTACGAGAGTGTTGGGTGGCATCACAGACTTGATGGACCTGAGTTTGAACAAACTCCGGGAGTCGGTGATGGATAGGGAAGACTGGCATGCTATAGCCCATGGTGTGTCCACAAAGACGTGGACACAAAGGAAATGCAAAAAAGCAAAATGGCTGCCTGGGGAGGGCTTAAAAATAGCTGTGAAAAGAAGAGAAGTGAAAAGCAAAGAAGAAAAGGAAAGATATAAGCATCTGAATGCAGAGTTCCAAAGAATAGCAAGAAGAGATAAGAAAGCCTTCCTCAGAGATCGGTGCAAAGAACTAGAGAAAACAACAGAATGGGAAAGACTAGAGATCTCTTCAAGAAAATTAGAGATACGAAGGGAACATTTCATGCAAAGATGGGCTCAATAAAGGACAGATATGGTATGGACCTAACGGAAGCAGAAGATATTAAGAAGAGGTGGCAAGGATACGCAGAAGAACTGTACAAAAAAGATCTTCATGACCAAGATAATCACAATGGTATGATCACTCACCTGGAGCCAGACATCATGGAGTGTAAAGTCAAGTGGGCCTTAGAAAGCATCACTACAAACAAAGCTAGTGGAGGTGATGGAATTCCAGTTGAGCTATTTCATATCCTGAAAGTGATGCTGTGAAAGTGCTGCACTCAATATGTCAGCAAATTTGGAAAACTCAGCAGTGGCCACAGGACTGTAAAAGGTCAGTTTTCATTCCAATCCCAAAGAAAGGCAATGCCAAAGAATGCTCAAACTACCACATGATTGCACTCATCTCACACACTAGTAAAGTAATGCTCAAAATTCCCCAAGCCAGGCTTCAGCAATTTGTGAACTGTAAACTTCCAGATATTCAAGCTGGTTTTAGAAAAGGCAGAGGAACCAGAGATCAAATTGCCAACATCCCACTGGATCATGGAAAAAGCAAGAGAGTTCCAGAAAAACATCTGTTTCTGCTTTACTGACTATGCCAAAGCCTTTGACTGTGTGGATCACAATAAACTGTGGAAAATTCTGAAAGAGATAGGAATACCAGACCACCTGACCTGCCTCTTGAGAAACCTATATGCAGGTTAGGAAGCAACAATTAGAACTGGACATGGAACAACAGACTGGTTCCAAAGAATAAAAGGAGTATGTCAAGGCTGTATACTGTCACCCTGCTTATTTAACTTATATGCAGAGTACATCATGAGAAACACTGGGCTGGAAGAAGCACAAGCTGGAATCAAGATTGCCAGGAGAAATATCAATAACCTCAGATATGCAGATGACACCACCCTTATAGCAGAAAGTGAAGAGGAACTAAAGAGCCTCTTGAAGAAAGTGAAAGAGGAGAGTGAAAAAGTTGGCTTAAAGCTCAACATTCAGATAACGAAGATCATGGCATCTGGTCCCATCATTACATGGAAAATAGATGGGGAAACAGTGTCAGACTTTAATTTTGGGGGGCTCCAAAATCACTGCATATGGTGTCTGCAGCCATGAAATGAAAAGACGCTTACTCCTTGGAAGAAAAGTTATGACTAACCCAGATTGCATATTGAAAAGCAGAGACATTACTTTGCCAACAAAGGTCCGTCTAGTCAAGGCTATGGTTTTTCCAGTGGTCATGTATGGAATGAGAGTTGGACTGTGAAGAAAGGTGAGCACTGAAGAATTGATGCTTTTGAACTGTGGTATTGGAGAAGACTCTTGAGAGTCCCTTGGACTGCAGGGAGATCCAACCAGTCCATTCTGAAGGAGATCAGCCCTGGGATTTCTTTGGAAGGAATGATGCTAAAGCTGTAACTTCAATACTTTGGTCACGTCATGTGAAGAGTTGACTCATTGGGAAAGACTCTGATGCTGGGAGGGATTGGGGGTAAGAGGAAAAGGGGACGACAGAGGATGAGATGGTTGGATGGCATCACTGATTCGATGGACATGAGTTCAAGTGAACTCCAGGAGATGGTGATGGACAGGGAGGCCTGGCGTGCTGCGATTCATGAGGTGGCAAAGAGTTGGACAGGACTGAGTGACTGAAATGAACTGAACTGAACTGAGGGAGTCAACTCAACTGAAACAAATTCATTGTTTCCTTTTTCCATATTTAAAAGTCTTCTGTCAATGACAAACATATAGCTTCCATTATCTGTAATATATTTACTTATATGATCAATCTTATAATGTCCACAAAGTAGTTTCAGTATTACTAACCCAGGTCTGTAAAAAAGAAGTCTATTAATTAGCATTCACTATTTGTTTAGATTTTTTTAGTGTTAGCCTGAATAGTCCCAACTACTAGTGTGTGTTTAACAGTTACTGGGGTTGTATATCCCCATTTCCCCATTAGTAGGTGTCATTTAATCAAATGTTATTTATTGAAGTATGTTGAGTCATCTATTTCTGTTTTCATTTTTAGGATTTCACACCTTTCCTTTTTAATTTTTCTTTTTTTTTTTTTTGATCTGTGAAACATTAGTGGTCTAAATATCAATATATATTAGCTTCTACTTTTGTTGTTGTTTTTGGTTAGTTGCTAAGACATGTTGACCATTTTATGACCCCATGGACTGTAGCCTGCCAGGCTTCTCTATCCATGGGATTTCCCTAACAAGAATACTTGAGTGCATTACCATTTCCTTCTCCTGGGGATCTTCCTGACCCAGGGGTCAAACCCATATTTCCTGCCTTGATAGACACATTCTTTACCACTGAGCCACCAGGGAAGACCCTAACTTTTACTTATATCTGTATTATTTCTTCCTCTATTTTCTTTTGCTTTAGTTTCTTTTTTTTTATATTTCTAGATTTTTTTTTATATTTCTAGCTTTTTAAACAGAAAATTTAATTGATTCATTTAGGCATATTCTTTTATTTCGACTGATAATGTTTTTAGCTTATATAATTTTATCACTGCTTTGTGTCCTCCACATTCTGGGGGGATAGAATATATATGTACACATTATGTATGTCTATATCTAATCTGATAGATACATGTATGTATGTATATGTTTGTTTTCATTTTCATTATTTTTAATACATTCTTTTTTATTTCAAAATTCACTTAAGGATTATTAATAAAATGTTGTTATATTCAGTCAAAATAACCTTTTAATCTTTTTTTATTTTTCATGATTTTTTATGTTATTGGAGTTTTAATTATAATGTTTATAACTATGAAAGATTTTTGTGACATAACATATGGTCAAATTTTATTATTGTCCCATGAGTGCTTGAGAAGATATACTCATTATTATCAGCGTTTAAATTTCTACATATACTTTACATCTACATCATTGATAAGATTATGTAGGACTTTTCAATCTTATATTTGTGTTCACTTGGACTATCTCATACTAATTCTGATGTATTAACACTTCCTATAATGAATGTGTTTCTTTTTATGTCTTTTTGTCGTCTGTTGTAATTTTTGCTTACAGAGGTGTTTGCTGTGTTATTTTAGTACAAGGATATTCACAATTGTAATATGTTTATTGTGGGTAAAACAGTATTTTTGCCTCATCTAATACATCTTTGAAGTTTATTTTGTTTGATATCAGTGTTGCCTTTGTGACTTTGCCTCTTTATATAATATTTATATTATATAAATATAATATATTTTAAGTGTATTTTAAGTCATTTTTAAGTGTATATCTTTGAATGTTTTTGAATTTTGCCTTCCTAGTCAAATTGAAAATAATTCCTTTTAATAGATGAGTTATCCATTCATTTATATTAAGTGTGAAATGTTTGATTACAATGCTGTCATTTAAAAAAAATTTTGTTACATTTCTATTGAGAAATAACTGATATACATCACTGTATTAGCTTAAGGTGTACACCATTATGGTTTGATTTACATATACTATGAAATGGTTATCACAGTTTTGCTAACATCCATCTTTACATATAGTTGCCATAAAAAAGAAAAGAAAAAATACTCTCCTTGTAATAAGAGTTCTTGAGATTTACATTCCTAAAAACTCTCCTGTATATTACATACCAGTGTCAGGTATTCTAGCCATCATGTTGTGCATTACATCCCTAATATTTTTTATCTTTTAACTACCTTTTGATCTTTCAGTTCAATTCAGTCACTCAGTCATGTCCAACTCTTTGCGACCCCATGAATCGCAGCACACCAGGCCTCCCTGTCCATCACCCTCTTCTGGAGTTCACTGAAACTCACATCCATCAAGTCAGTGATGCCATCCAGCCATCTCATCCTCTGTCGTCCCCTTCTCCTCCTGCTCCCAATCCCTCCCAGCATCAGAGTCTTTTGCAATGAGTCAACTCTTCGCATGAGGTGGCCAAAGTACTGGAGTTTCAGCTTTAGCATCATTCCTTCCAAAGAAATCCCAGGGCTGATCTCCTTCAGAATGGACTGGTTGGATCTCCTTGCAGTCCAAGGGACTCTCAATAGTCTTCTCCAACACCACAGTTCAAAAGCATCAATTCTACGGCTCTCAGCTTTCTTCACAGTCCAACTCTCACATCCATACATGACCACTGGAAAAACCATAGCCTTGACTAGACGGACCTTTGTTGGCAAAGTAATGTCCCTGCTTTTCAATATGCTGTCTAGGTTGGTCATAACTTTTCTTCCAAGGAGTAAGCATCTTTTCATTTCATGGCTGCAGACACCATATGCAGTGATTTTGGAGCCCCCCATAATAAAGTCAGCCACTGTTTCCACTGTTTCCCCATCTATTTCCCATGTAGTGATGGGACCAGATGCTATGATCTTCATTTTCTGAATGTTGAGCTTTAAGCCAACTTTTTCACTCTCCTCTTTAACTTTCTTCAAGAGGCCCTTTAGTTCCTCTTCATTTTCTACCATAAGGGTGGTGTCATCTGCATATCTGAGGTTATTGATATTTCTCCTGGCAATCTTGATTCCAGCTTGTGCTTCTTCCAGCCCAGTGTTTCTCATGATGTACTCCACATATAGTTAAATAAGCCGGCTGACAATATACAGCCTTGATGTACTCCTTTTCCTATTTGGAACCAGTCTGTTCCATGTCCATTTCTAACTGTTGCTTTCTGATGTGCATAGGTTTCCTACACTTTTATCACTTTCTCTAATTTTCTTTCCTCCAACCCAGTCCTCTGCCCCTGATAACCACAAACCTGATCTCTTTTCTGTGAGTTTTTTTTTTTTTTTAATTCCATATCTAAGTGAGATCATGAAGTATTTGTCTTTCTTTCTCTGAGATTTAATTTAGCATAATTCCTTCAAGGTCAGTACACATTGTCACAAAGTAGGATTTCCTTGTTTTTTAATGGATGAGTAATATTCTGTCGTATTTACGTGTATGCCAGAACTTCTTTATCCGTTCATCTATCGATGGACACTTAGGTTGTTTCCATGCCTTGGCTATTGAGCATAATGCTGCTCTGGGCATGGGGATGTAGATATCTTTGCTAGTTAGTGTTTTGGTACCTTGACTATATTCCTAGGAGTGAAATTGCTGAATTATATGGTACTTCAATTTTTAACTTTTTGAGGACCCTCCATACTCCTTTCCATCGTGACTGCACTGATTTACAGTCTCATCAACAGTGCAGGAGGGTTTCCTTTCCTCCAAATCCACATCAACATTTGTTAGCTCTCATCTTTTTGATGAGGGCCATTCTAACAGGTAATATATCATTGTGATTTTAATTTGCATTTCCCTTATGACTAATGATGTTGAACATCATTTGAAGTACCTGTTGGCCTGTTGCATATTTTCTTTGGAGAAATGTCTAGAAGGGCTGTCATTTATTTTGGTGCCTTTGTCATTCAGTTGCTCAGTTGTGTCCAACTCTTTGCAGGGTGACAGTATACAGCTTTGACATACTCCTTTCCCAATTTGGAACCAGTTTGATTCTTAGGAAAGACTTTGTTGCTTAGGAAAGGAGCACAATTTGATGCTTAGGAAAGACTATATTTGCTCTATGGGCTTTATTTATTTCTTTTTTAACTTCCTTATTATTCTGCTTTCTTTTTTAACATGTTACTAAAAAGCCTCTTGATGAAAGTGAAATTGGAGAGTGAAAAAGTTGGCTTAAAGCTCAACATTCAGAAAACGAAGATCATGGCATCTGGTCCCATCACTTCATGGGAAATAGATGGGGAAACAGTGGAAACAGTGTCAGACTTTATTTTTTGGGGCTCCAAAATCACTGCAGATGGTGAGTGCAGCCATGAAATTAAAAGACACTTACTCCTTGGAAGGAAAGTTATGACCAACCTAGATAGCATATTCAAAAGCAGAGACATTACTTTGCCAACAAAGGTCCATCTAGTCAAGGCTATGGTTTTTCCTGTGGTCATGTATGGATGTGAGAGTTGGACTGTGAAGAAGGCTGAGTGCCAAAGAATTGATGCTTTTGAACTGTGGTGTTGGAGAAGACTCTTGAGAGTCCCTTGGAGTGCAAGGAGATCCAACCAGTCCATTCTGAAGGAGATCAGCCCTGGGATTTCTTTGGAAGGAATGATGCTAAAGCTGGAACTCCAGTACTTTAGCCACCTCATGCAAAGAGTTGACTCATTGGAAAAGAGTCTGATGCTAGGAGAGATTGGGGGCAGGAGGAGAAGGGGACGACAGAGGATGAGATGGCTGGATGGCATCCCTGACTGGATAGACATGAGTCTGAGTGAACTCCGGGAGTTGGTGATGGACAGGGAGGCCTGGCATGCTGCGATTCATGGGGTGGCAAAGAGTCGGACATGACTGAGCAACTGATCTGATCTGATCTGATCTGATGTTGTTTGCAGTTTTGAATGACATACTTTTAATTCCAACCTATTGCCTACATAACGTTAACTTCTCTCTTTCCTCCCCCTTCTTCTCTCATTTTTAGTTATATTATGTCTACTTTTTCAGAACATACAGCATACTATATGTAGTATGTTATACTATGTAGCCTGTGTCATAAAACATTATTAGTCCATCCTTAACCTCATCTTTGTTTTAGTGTTACATCTACAATTAAATGTGTTAAAAGTTCACATTGCTGAAATTTCCCTGTTTATCACTAGGTTGTATTCTGTATATGTGTAAAGCTGTTTTTCAATAGCATTGATCCTTAAAAATCAACCTAACTGATTCTAAAATCCCCAGGTCACATTTTCTTTTCCTGAACTATGTGTCTTTCCTAATCTCATTTTCACTTTCTTTATTGTTCTCCTATTATTTTTAATGAGACTTATGTTTGCATTTGAGTTAGTTCTCTGAGCACTTTGTATTTCAGTTTTCATTTTTTATGTCATTTTGTCTTTTAAAAACTTAGAGAATTTTTTGTTGGTCCAGTGGTTAGGACTCCACGTTTCCACTGCAGAGGGCTTGGGTTCAATTCCTGGTCAAGGAACTAGTATCCTTTAAACAGTGCAGTGTGGCTTTAAACAAACAAACAACAATGAAAAAAAGAAAAAAAAAATCCCCAAAGAAATCTTTCCTCAGTTTTTGAATTTCTGGTTCAAATTGTTTTTCATACGTGTCAAAATGCTTCTTAAGAATAGATCATTTTGTTTGTCGTATTGTGTTACAGGTTTTATATCTTCACTGTTGGTTTTGATGGCTTGTAGAACAAGGGTTATCAGTTGGGTTATTAGTATTCTCATTTTCTAATTTATTTGGTACTAATCTTTAATAAATTAAGACTGTTTATACTTTTGCATTTGTGTTTGCCTGTACTGATGATTTTTAGGTTCATATTTCAAAAATGTCCTCTTTGTCACTGTGAAAAAGCTTTATCATTATGTGGATTCTTTTTTAGGGGGGAGAAGGGAGGGCATTGTAAGGGGATGAGTTATCTGCCCCTCAGTCAGTTCTGTCTGTTCAGTTGCTCAGTCGTGTCCGACTCTTTGTGACCCCATGAATTGCAGCACGCCAGGCCTCCCTGTCCATCACCAACTCCCAGAGTTCACTCAGACTCACGTCCATCAAGTCAGTGATGCCATCCAGCCATCTCATCCTCTATCGTCCCCTTCTCCTCCTGCCCCCAATCCCTCCCAGCATCAGAGTCTTTTCCAGTGAGTCAACTCTTTGCGTGAGGTGGCCAAAGTACTGGAGTTTCAGCTTTGGCATCATTCCTTCCAAAGAACACTCAGAACTGATCTCCTTTATCTGCCCCTCAGTTGTGCTTTATTTCCTTTTATCTCACTGCGTTTTAAATTTCTCCCTCTGGCTTCTTTTCCCCATCACTAGGACAGTATCCAAATAAAACTTCTTTCTTTCTTTTGATCCTGTTCTTGAAGTCTGACTCCTTGTATCCTGTATGCACTCTCTTCTCTATAATCCTTGCTCTGACCTATACTTCTTCAGAATTTTCACATGTAGGTGGTCTTTTTATGAAATATTTTTAGATGAAAAAAGTAGGCTAAATTATAGAAGATATTAGTTAATCCTATTTTTCTAAATGATATAGACAAGCTTAAATAAATGTATCAAAACCTATCAGAAGTGCTCCAAATAGTGCAGACCTAATTTAATGTGCCTCATATATCAATATATAATTTGGAGAAGTAAAAAAAAATCCCATATCTCTATTTGTATATTTTTTTGTTTTTTTATAATCCTTTATGTTCCCAATTATGATTTCTTTTCTTTTTTTTAATGTTTTTTCACATCTCACCATAGGAAAGAATATTATACCTTGCATGAGTTCCTATGAAAAATACACATAGTCCAGAAATTTCCTGAGTTTTAGTAGTCTGTGTTAACATCTTGGCAAGTAGAAGAATATAGCACTTTTTTAGTCTCTTTCCCTTAATTCTGTATCTCTTGATTTGTGTTTCAGTTTCCCCAAATCTCCTCATTCCAAAATGAATATCAGTGTAACTATCCAAAGTTTCTTCTCCAACTTTGTCTATCCAAGTTCATCAAAGTGCTCAGCAGTCAAAGGAATCTTCCATATACATCTTCTCAGAAAGAAGTTATATTTATATGCAGCCCATTTTTACCCTGTTAATAGTGGATGAAAAAAGTCTTAAAATCTATGCTCATTAACAGGAAAATCTCTTTGGAGTATGAGTTAACATAAAAGAATGGATTTTCTAATCAGACTTCTAGATAGGACTTTGAGATTTTACTTCATATTAGACTTTACTAAATAATGTCAGAGCACCTCAAAATATAGAGAAGGTTCTGATACAACAAAAGAACCTCCCACAATCCTGTCTTTTCCCATTAGATTCCCTCCTCTGGCCAAGAATTATAAACGAGGTCTCCATTTGAGGCTGTTGGAATCAGCTCTTCAACTGGGCTTATTTAAATTAGGAAACACCTCTAATTAATGGATCTACCATTTTTATGTCTGACATGGCTGTTTCCTAATTTAACATTAGGTGTTTCCTAATTTAAATATACCCATAAATTCCAGGGAGCTGAACCTCATAGATTCTGGATTCATCTTTAGCTAAAGAATCATGTGAAGTGAATTTTAGAGGTAAATTGTCTTCTTCCTAGAAAATATTAATAGTTTATAAACCCAAATGTCCAGTTAGCAAGGAGATTAGACTGAGTTATCTGCCAGTGTTCCTCTCTTTTGAGACTTTCAATGCCTGAAGGGAGTGCTATGATCTGAATGTTTGTGTCCTCCCAAAATTTAGATATTGAAATTGTAACCCCTGAAAGTGATGGTATTTTTAAATGGGAACTTTGGGAGATGAATGATGAGAGTGGAGCCCTCACAAGTGGGACAGTGTTCTTATAAAAGAAATTCCCCCAGAGTTCTCTAGCACCTTCCAGCACGTGAGGGTACAAGAACTCAGTAAGCCAAATGAGAATGCTCCTGCTGCCATGCTGGCATCTTGACCACAGATTCCAACCCCAGAACCGTGAGGTGAATTTCTGTTGTTTATAAGCTACACAGTCTGTGGTATGTCGTTACAGCATCCCAAGTAGACCAAGACAGGAAGTTAGTGTCTGCTGTGCCAATTCCTTCCTTACAGCAATCTGATGTGGGTTTTTTGTTGTTGTTGTTTTTGTTTTTCTGTCTTTATTTTTCCTAAAATATTAGGTATAGGATAAATAGCTGGAAGAAAAAATAATGTGATGGAAGTTGGAGGAAAAATCTGATCATTTACACCATGAAGTTAGGACCATTCATTTAACAGGTTGTAGCAGTGGTTTATGTTCATATAAATAGCAGATTTTATACTTGATGATTCATTCATCTGAAGGAATAAGGCAGTAACCTAGTTACTTAGGTAATTGATGTTATCCTTAGTATCAGAGGAAATATTTACAAATTAGGCTTCCCTTTACAAATTGGGCTTCCCTCATGGCTCAGCTGGTAAAGAATCTGCCTGCAATGTGGACAACCTGGGTTTGATCCCTGGGTTGGGAAGATCCCCTGGTGAAGGGAAAGGCTATCCACTCCAGTGTTCTGACCTGGAGAATTCCATGGGCTGTATAGTTCATGGGGTCTCAAAGAGTCAGACACGACTAAGCAACTTTCACTTTCTCTTACATATTAAGAAGCAATGTAGGCAGCAGCTTAGTTCAGTTCAGTCCTTCAGTTGTGCTAGACTTTTTGAGAACCAATGATATGCAGCACTCCAGGCTTCCCTGTCTGTCACCAACTCCTGGGGCTTGCTCAAACTCATGTTCATCCAGTCAATGATGCCATCCAATTTTCTTATTCTCTGTCATCCCCTTTTCCTCCTACCTTCAATCTTTCTCAGCATCAGGGTCTTTTCCAATGACTCAGTTCTTTGCATCAGGTAGCCAAAGTATTGGAATTTCAGCATCAGCATCAGTCCTTCCAGTGAATATTCAGGACTAATTTCCTTTAGAGTTGACTGATTTGATCGCCTTGCAGTCCAAGAGATTCTCTTGGAAGAAACCTCTTGATTTCTCCAACACCACAGTTCAAAAGCATCAATTCTTCAGCACTCAGCTTTCTTTATAATCCAACTCTCACATCCATACATGACTACTGGAAAACCCATAGTTTGACCATACAGACCTTTGTCGGAAAGTAATGCCACTGTTTTTTAATATGCTGTCTAAGTTTGTCATAGCTTTTTTTCCATGAAGCAAGCATCTTAATTTCATGTTTCAGTCAACATCTGCAGTGATTTTGGAGCCAAAAAAATAAAGTCAGCCAATGTTTCCACTGTTTCCCCATCTATTTATCATGAAATGATGGGACCAGATGCCATCATCTTAGTTTTTTGAATGCTGAGTTTTAAGCCAAGCTTTTCCACTCTCCTCTTTCACTTTCATCAAGAGGCTCTTTAGTTCTTCACTTTCTGTCATAAGGGTGGTGTCATCTGCATATCTGAGGTTATTGTTATTTCTCCTGGCAATCTTCATTCCAGCTTGTCCTGCATCCAGCCCCGCATTTTGTGTGATGTACTCTGCATAT
The DNA here is from genome assembly GCF_002263795.3 of Bos taurus. NCBI lineage: Eukaryota > Metazoa > Chordata > Mammalia > Artiodactyla > Bovidae > Bos > Bos taurus. Next base: position 102,026,212 of record NC_037329.1, read on the forward strand.
AAGGTAAATAAGCAGGGTGACAATATACAGCCTTGATGTACGCCTTTCCCTATTTGAAACCAGTTTGTTGTTCCATGTCCAGTTCTGACTGTTGCTTCTTGACCTGCACGCAGATTTCTCAGGAGGCAAGTAAGGTGGTCTGGTAGTCCCATCTCTTTCAGAATTGTCTACAGTTTGTTGTGATCTACACAATCAAAGGCTTTGGCATAGTCAGTAAAGCAGAAATAGATGTTTTTCTGGAACTCTCTTGCTTTTTCGATAATCCAGCGGATGTTGGCAACTTGAACTCTGGTTCCTCTGCCTTTTCTAAATCCAGCTTGAACATCTGGAAGTTCATGGTTCACGTACTGTTGAAGCCTGGCTTGGAGAATTTTGAGCATTACTTTGCTAATGTGTGAGATGAGTGCATTTGTGCGGTAGTTTGAACATTATTTCGCATTGCCTTTTTTTGGGATTGGAATGAAAACTGACCTTTTCCAGTCCTGTGGCAACTGCTGAGTTTTCCAAATTGGCTGGCCTATTGAGTGCAGCACTTTCACAGAATCATCTCTTAGGGTTTGAAATAGCTCAACTGGAATTTCATCACCTCCACTAGCTTTGTTCTTAGTGATGTTTCCTAAGGCCCACTTGACTTCACATTCCAGGATGTCTGGCTCTAGGTGAATGATCACACCATCGTGGTTATCTGAGTCATGAAGATCTTTTTTGTATAGTTCTTCTGTATTCTTGTACCTCTGTTTAATATCTTCTGCTTCTGTTAGGTCCATACCATTTCTTTCCTTTATTGTGCCCATCTTTGCTTGTTCCCTTGGTAGCTCTAGTTTTCTTGCAGAGATCTCTAGTCTTTCCCATTCTATTGTTTTCCTCTATTTCTTTGCACTGGTCACTGAGAAAGGTTTTCTTCTCTCTCCTTGCTATTCTTTTGAACTCTGCATTCAAATGGGTATATCTTTCCTTTTTCTCTTTGCCTTTCACTTTTGTTCTTTTTTTCAGCTAGTTTTAAGGCCTCCTTAGAAACCATTTTGCCTTTTTGCATTTCTTTTTCTTGGGGATGGTCTTGATTACCACCTCCTGTACAGTGTCACGAACCTCCATCCATATTTCTTCAGGCACTCTGTTTATCAGATCTAATCCCTTGAATCTATTTGTCACTTCCACTGTATAATAGTAAGGAATTTGATTTAGGTCATACTTGAATGGTCTGGTTTTTTCCCTACTTTATTCAATTTAAGTCTGAATTTTGCAGCAAGGCATTCTTGATTGGAGTCAGTCTGCCCTTGGTATTGTTTTTGCTAACTGTGTAGAGCTTCTCTCATCCTCTGCAAAGAATATGATCAATCTGATTTCAGTATTGTGCATATGGTGATGTCCATGTGGAGTTGTCTCTTGTCTTGCTGGAGAATGGTATTTGCTCTGACCAATTGCAGTCCAGCAATTTGGATGTGAAGTGTGCTTGTGATGAGGCCTCAGATGAAACTAAGGAACAGGTTTTGGCAACTGGAGAAAATGCAGTCTTCATTATAAGGTAAGAAAGAAACTGAGTAAATTGTTTTCTAGTGTTTTTTGAAAAGAAAGTAGTAAGTTAGAAACTTGAATGTTTAGCTGAGGAGGTTTATAAGCAAAGTGTTGAAGATACAGCCTTGAGAGAACTGTTTAGCAGAAAGAAATCAGAATTTGAAGATTTAGAAAACTCTCAACCTCACCTTACTGAAAAAAAAAAAAAAAAAGTAAGAAACTGTGTCCGAGAGAGAATGCCAAGGATGTGGCTGAAAAATAACTCCATGAGAAGATGATGGGAGTAACGTAATGGATCTAATCAGCCATCTCAGCAGAATCCAGGAATAGAGATGGATTTATACCAGCAGAAGCTCTCCCAGCTTAGACCCAAAGGGGACAAAGATGGGATAAAATGAAGAAAGGCCCTTGGACTTTTGGAATTCTAAAGGATAAGACAGTAGGGCTGTCTTTTCTTTTTCCCCCAAGAAAAGGGCAGAATGAGCCTGAAGGCAGAGCTATCTGCTCCTCAGTTCCAGAGGGCAGGGCCACCTCCTTTAGTTATTTCTATGTGTATCAAGTAATGTATTCATATATAGTCTGCCTGACACTCATCTGTTCTTTATATTGTAGGCATAGTGATTGTCCAAATTCACAGTACACAAATTCTGTGTTTGTGTATTCATACTTTCCTCCAGCCCCACCTCCCTCTGGTTTAAGAACCATAAGTGACTTTACCATATTGTTAGGAAAAATCAAAATCTCTTAATATGACCTATAAGATCTCAAGTGACTTGGCCCCTGCCTACCTCTCTAACCTCATCTAATATGATTCTCCTCCTCGGTCTCTCTGCCCCAATCAATGTATTTTTCCTATACCCCCATGCTCACCAGGTATCGCCCCTTCAGAGCCTTACGATATGATATTCTCTCTATACTTAATAATAGTCTTCTTACCTCTCGTTTCCAAGTTAACATCTTCTGATCCTTTAGATCTCAGCACTGAAATCACTTCCTCAGGGAATCCTGGGTGATTTTTCAGTGTCATAGTCATTGACAGAGCTGCACATTCTTCTTCACACAACACTGTCAGCTCCCTAAAGGCACAGAATGTGTCTGTACTCACATCTATATCTCTATAGATGGGCACTTAAATCAGAGTAGGAACCAAATGAATATTTTTGAATAAATACATGCATGAATGAATGAATTTAAAATCACAAAGAGAATATGGTTTTCTATTGCTATTACTATTTTAGTTTTATCTAGCTTTATTTAATAATACATTTCTGTAAAAAATATAAACATTTAAAGAATGGATTGTATAATGTTAATCCTGTCTCATAGTCACATTAAAATCTGTAAAGAAACCAACCTACTTACGTAGAATGAAGCAATTGATGTAAAAGTCATTTCCTGAAAATAGTACTAGGCCCCATCCATTCCTAATACACGCTTAAAGTCCAGTATTCTGCACTACTAAACATCTCCACCCTCCTCTCCTATCTTCTTTTATTTCCCCCTTCTCTGTCACCAGACTTTGTCTTCCCTCAAGTTATTAAACTAAATTCTTTCCCCCTCAAAAATCATTATGAACTTTGGAAATAAAAGGTTCGCCTACAAAAAAATTATAGGGTACGAACCAAAATGTGACAGTTACTGGCAGAACACTATTACTCATTTTTACTCTAAAACATCTTTGTTGAGTATTCAGAATGCAGAAGGATGAGCCACACCAGAAAACTGGGGTGGCTTGCTTCACCGAGGAATCGTTATGGCTGTATTTTTGAAGCATACTATCACAGCCAGTGTCTCACCCTTTAATACTGATGGCACAATGTTTGGTTTTGTTTTAATTTAGCTCTAAGAATATCCCTGCACTTTAGCTTTCTCTCTCCTCTGGCCTCCACCCACAAGTAACCCTTTCAAGGACTATGTGCAGTGCTGTTTTGCTAATGCTAGTGTTTTACATGCCAGTCTCTTACTCAGCTCATTGTGCTTTTTTTTTTTTCCTCTCTGAAAATATTTTATAGCAAAGAAATAATATCTCAAAAATAAAAGACATTTATCAAAACAGAATGTAGGAAAAAAGAGGCCAAGAAGAATCGCCAAGAAAAGCTTTTCTTAACGTTCCATATGAAGAATAGTTGCAGAAGCAGATTCTGTAAGTGATGAAATGGCCAACTTTAGACAGTTCTAACAGCTCTTAGAGAGGCAAGTTCTATCAAGCTCATTTGCCTTTTTATTTGCTAATTTCTTCCCCATCTCATTTACTTCAGAGTTTGCATTTTCTCCTCCCTTATGGGTACTAAGTTTCATTTTGTTTTTCCAAATGAGGTACTACATGTACTATAACATTCTATTAGGCCTTTTCCAGTTGTACTTAGAATAATATAAAATCTCATGATACAACTTCTCTTGCACCTAGAGAGTAGATTACTCATGATACGGAGGTTTAGATAGATGCGGTTTAATAGAGTCAGCCAGAATGCTGACATACCCATGAGAAATCTGCCTTTCAGAGTCTGATAGATGACATCTCTGAGTAATCTATTGTCAGACTCCAAGCAGCTGCGTATCACAAAGTTTTCATCCTATGTCATTAGATGTACATGATAACTTAAGTCTGCCAAGAAGCAGATTTAATTTTAACATATTCTTGTTTATTTAATGAAAAATATATTTCCTTTTTTTCTTGGAAGAGTCATAATATGGCATTAATACTGAAAGGAACATATCTGTATATTGTTTCAAACTTATGAATAGGCTGTGTTAAAACAATATTTTTTAATTATTGTGGAATTATTTTTATTGGTGGAACTTATTTTTGCATGGAGCAGAGAAATGTAGCCCATTTAAAAACCTTCTTAAAATTTAAACATTAGCATCATTCTTCATCTAGTACTTCCTATAATCCTGCATAAGTGCTTGATAAAGTAAATTGACTTAACTGGTCCAAATGTACTGGATTGGACAAAGAACTTCAAGACCAGAGGTCAGCCATCAGGTGATGTCTTTGAAGCCAAAGTGGACTCTCTAGAATTCTTATGGCCGTTGTTGTAGTTACATAGCTTTTGAATTTTTCTAGTGTAAGTCAGGGGCTTCTCAAGTGGCACTAGTGGTAAAGAATCTACATGCCAGTGCAAGAAACGCAAGAGATGTGGGTTCCATCCCTGGGTCTGGAAGATCCCCTGGAGTAGGAAATTGTGACCCACTCCAATATCCTTGGCTGAATAATACCATGAACAGAGGAGCCTGGTGGGCTATAGTCCATGAGATTGAGAAGAGTAATACAGGACTGAGCGACTAACATTTTGTGTGTGTTTGTGTGTGTATGTGGCCAATAATTAGGAAGGAAATGAGTCACCTTGCTGCTGGGATGCAACTAATTCATTTCCAGAGCTGTCAACTCCACCTTGATTGCATTAGCCACAGATTCCAATGCTGACTGCATTATTACACACAAATGAACTGAAGTCAAGGTCTCCTCCATTTCTTCCAGACTTAGTTTTAGAGAATTTTTTTTTCCATTTTGTACCATAAATTATAATAACAAGAGTATTAATTCAGTACAGAAAAAGTGCTTTTTGTAACAATCAACCAAAAAAAAAAAAAACATTTTCCCTGCCCATTTTAATTGTGCTTTGTCTATGCTTATATATGCTGTTACCCATTTTCCATGCAAGGCTGACTCTTTTTCTTGTAGTTTCAATTTGTCTTCTCTTAATAGCAAAACTTCATTAAACCCACCCCCCACAAAAGTGTGGATACAAGATGTAACTAAAAAGCAAAACTATAGCCAGTTTTCATAATTGAAACTTTTTTGACTTAAAAAAAGTCCCATAATTTGACCCCAGGTAAATAACAAGGAGGGAACATGGCCTCACACATCAACAGAAAATTGGATTAAAGATTTACTGAGCATGGCCCTGCCCATCAGAACAAGACCTAGTTTCCCCCTCAGTCAGTCCCTCCCATCAGGAAGCTTCCATAAGCCTTTTATCCTTCTCCATCAGAGGGCAGACAGAATGAAAACCACAATTACAGAAAACTAATCAATCTGATCACATGGACCACAGCCTTTTCTAACTCAATGAAACTATGAGCCATGCCATGTAAGGCCACCCAAGACGGATGGGTCATGGTGGAGAGTTCTGACAAAACATGGTCCACTGGAGAAGGGAATGGCAAACCACTTCCATATTCTTGCCTTGAGAACCGCATGAACTGTATGAAAAGGCAAAAAGAAAGGACACTGAAAGAGGAACTCTCCAGGTCGGTAGGTGCCCAATATGCTACTGGAGATCAGTGGAGAAATAACTCTAGAAAGAATGAAGAGACAGAGCCAAAGCAAAAACAGCACCCAGTTGTGGGTATGACTAGTGATGGAAGTAAAGTCTGATGCTATAAAGAGCAATTTTGCATAGGAACCTGGAATGTCAGGTCCACGAATCAAGGCAAATCGGAAGTGGTCAAACAGGAGATGGTGAGAGTGAATGTCAACATTCTAGGAATCAGTGAACTAAAATGGACTGGAATGGGTGAATTTAACTCAGATGACCATTATATCTATTACTGTGGGCAGGAATCCCTTAGAAGAAATGGAGTAGCCATCATAGTCAACAAAAGAGTCCGAAATTCAGTACTTGGATGCAGTCTCAAAAACAACAGAATGATCTCTGTGCATTTCCAAGACAAACCATTCAATATCACAGTAATCCAAGTCTATGCCCCAACCAGTAACCCTGAAGAAGCTGAAGTTGAACAGTTCTATGAAGACCTACAAGACCTTTTAGAACTAACACCCCCAAAAAATGTCCTTTTCATTATAGTGGACTGGATTGCAAAAGTAGGAAGTCAAGAAACACCTGGAGTAACATGCAGATTGGGCCTTGGAGTAGAGAATGAAGCAGGGCAAAGGCTAACAGAGTTTTGCCAAGAGAGCACACTGGTCATAGTAAACACCTTCTTCCAACAACACAAGAGAAGACTGTACACATGGCCATCTCCAAATAGTCAGTACCGAAATCATATTGATTATATTCTTTGCAGCCAAAGATGGAGAAACTCTATACAGTCAGCAAAAACAAGATGGGGAGCTGACTGTGGCTCAAATCATGAACTCCTTATGCCATATTCAGACTTAAATTGAAGAAAGTAGAGAAAAAACTAGACCATTCAGGAATGACCTAAATCAAATCCCTTAATGATTATACAAATTAAACTTACTTTTAGTTTATATGAAGCAGAATGTATAATCCTTATGATATCTTCTTAACTAGACTTACAATAAGGAAGACAAAAACTAGATATTCTTTAGTTATAACTACAGATTGACCAAAAGTTGTCTTTATGGCTGCTTGAAAGTCAAGATGTACTGTAGGTGAGAATGGTCATGATGTGTAGTCAGTGCTTTAAGTTTCCCTTAGTTTAATCCAGAGCTTGATACGGAAGTACAAGGCAAAAGAGAAACTTGTTCCTGAGACACAGTCAGCTCACTTCCAGGAAATTCCTAGAAAACTTACTTGGGATAGCAGCCACAGACCCCAATGCTGATTGCTGTGTTGCATATGAATTATCAAGAATCGAGGTCCAGGCTGACTCAGGTTTGTTCCTCCAGTCATCATAACAGTGCCAGTGATGCAATGGAATCCCCAAATTAAGCTGACCAGATTCACACAGCCAGGAAAATGGTAAGCTGAGAATCTCAGTCTACTGATGCCAAAGATGATGTTCTTTCTATCATTCCACCTTTTCAAACTCTGGATTGTATTAATACACATGGCTAGCAAAAGAGTTGAATGTTTTGGTTTTATGGTGCTAAGTGGAACTCAAAGGTTAATAACAAAACAAGAAAATAGCTCCTTCACCACTTCTCATTTTTTATCCTAAGGCCCTTTATCTCCTTATTGCTAAATACAAACTAATAATTATAAAATGTATAGGGAATTCATAGTTCAAGGATTTATTTATTTAATTGTTTATATATTAAGCTTTTAAAGTGTTTGATAGAGCATTAAAGGGGCTTCATTGGTAGCTCATCTGGTAAAGAATCCACCTACAATGCAGGAGACCCCAGTTCAATTCCTGGATTGGGAAGATCTGCTGGAGAAGAGAGAGGCTACCTACTCTAGTATTCTTGGGCTTCCCTGGTGGCTCAGCTGGTAAAGAATCTGCCTGCAATGCTGGATACCTGGGTTCAATCCCTAGGTTAGAAAGATCCACTGGAGAAGGGAAAGGCTACCTATTCCAGTATTCTGGCCTGGAGAATTCCATGGACTGTATAGTTCATGGGGTTCGAAAGAGTCGGACACGACTAAGTGACTTTTATGTAGAGCATTAAAGAGTATAAAAGAGAAAATATGAGAAATATTTATTTCCTTTGCAAAGCTTGTATTCTTGAGATCTTATGGACCCTATTATCAATCAGTTAACTAAAACCATGGGAAAGAGAGCATCTCGATGACTGTTTCTATAACTTTTTGCTGAACATCACCTGCTTTGATGAACAGTAGTCTTGGACTCTTCACAAGAATCCATCCTCAAATCAGGAAGCATTTGTATTTCTCTGGTGATATAGCTATATATCTCATTTCAGTCCAAAGAGATTCATTTTGTTATTGCAGATTTAAGGTGCTTAAAATGACTTGTAATAGCAGTAATCTTGCATTTCTAATTACAGTGTTTATTATTATGAAGAATTTAGTATAAATATATGGCAATTAGCAGTGTTCCCTTGAAGAAGGCTGAAAATAATGTATCTCAATCTGGAGATTTTCTGAGATCCTTTCTACGTGAACACTAATTCCATTGCCCTAACAATACCACTGTATGAAGGAGCTCTAGGGATTTATAAAGGTTAAAGAGATATTCACAGCACGAGAGTGACAGAGCATGTACAAGAAACCTAAATTCTGCAGCCATTTAACAAGACTTTTCCCCATTAAATCACAGTAGCATAAAATCAGATATGTAAAATCACTTCATTACACTTATTTTTCAACTAGAGTTTATATATTTTAGAAGTGCTTGGGAAAAACTTCAAATTTCTTTCTTATACCCTACTATATTTGAAATCCTGTGAGAATTTCTAATTACATGTTGATGATTTCCATTTTTGATGGATAATTTACATATAGAGCTTTAAAAAACATCAATCCTATAAAATAATCTACTGAATGAGCAAAGTTACTTATCCATTAGCTTATCCTGCATTACTAAGTGGATTGCTTTTCTTAATTAACTTGGCATTTCTCAGTGTATGAAGAAGCAAACAATAATGATTTTTTTTTTTAGAAAAATTTGATTTTCAAGACTTTCTAAATTTTAACCTGCCAAAAATGAAACAAATATCTATGGAAAAAGTAATTACTTTTCTCTTTCTTTAACTTCTTCTTAATTAACTTTTAATCTATGCTGTTATACAGGGAGCATCTCTTAATACTAAATGTGTCTAAAATGTAGGAGACAGAGATTTAAATGATTTAGATAAACATCTGCCTAGCACAGAGGCATAAAAATTGCAAAATTAGGATATGGGTGGCTGAGTGCCAGTAGCAATTGCCAGCAAAAGATAGACACTACCTTCATTTAAAAATAAAAATATATGCTGCCTGCCAGCAAAGCAACTTAATATATGCCTTCTAACCACACATTCTTATTTTGAGCACATTTCTTAGTCTGCCCTAGGTAAAATTAAAAAGAAAACAAAGCAAAACTATGAATTAGAAATTGTAGAAAAGCAATTATGCAATCATTAACGAAAGACATGTATTAATAGAGAAAAATCTAAGTGGACAATTCAATATGATGTGAAGCACTATTGTTTTGTTTAATTGGAGTGGAGTCTGTCAACAGCAATTTAAAATAATCAATTCACTGATATGATCCCTGGTAGTGTTAAGATAATTACTATACTTATATACTTATATCTACTAATTCCATCTATTAAATGGAGTACAGAGGGGCAAATCAAAACAGGAATCTTTGACTCTTAAACCTCCTTTACTCTATGCACATAGTTTGTCTTCTAATCACTGAAAGAACATGACAAAAATCCTTATATGTATGCATATTCATTTAACCAAAATATCTTAAATACTTTTGTGCATGCGTTAATGTACATGCATGCTTAGTCATGTCCAACTCTTTGCAACCCCATAGACTGTCCAACCCCATAGATTGTAGCCCCCCAGACTTCTCTCTCCATGGGATTTTTCAGGCGAGAATACTGGAGTAGGTTGCCATTTCCTCCTCCAGAGGATCTCCCTGACCCAGGAATTGAACCAACTTTCTCTGTGGCTCCTGCATTGGCAGAGGGATTCTTTACCACTGAGCTAACTGGGAAGCCCATTTTTGTATAAGATACAGTAGAAGAGTACATATGTGCATACACACATACACACAAGTACAAGCATTTATATCCCCTATTGTCTCCAAATTCCACTGAAGTAAAGGAAGAAATGTAAACATGTGACTATATTCATGGAAATACTGAGAAGAGTAGATGGGGGGACATTATAGACCAGAGATTTCTATGAACTTCTGAAACCAAAAGGTCAGTAGGTTCTATTAACGTGGATAACTCAAGTTAAGGAAAGCCCAGGAGACTGTTGTAATGTATTGAGAGATTAACGGATTTTCAGTTGGTTATAGGATTTGAGGATTGTAGTCCTTTTTTCTAATCTCTATGTGTTGTTCTACCATCTTCTTGCTTTGGTAGCTTATATAAAATCTACCAGTATAATTTTCATATATTTTAAAATATTTTGTTTTTTGTGTGGATCTTTTTGAAATGTCACGAAAATATTTTTATATGTATCCCTGATCTGAAGGGTCAAGTTTTTGTTTTAGTTTATGGATTGTTTATTATTAGTTAATGGATTATTTGTTTATTTAGTTTATGGATTATTTGTTTATTCTATTATTTGTTTATTCTCTGGTTTATGGATTATTTGTTTATTATTAGTTTATGGATTATTTGTTTATTCTCTGATTTCCATTTCTTCTTCACCTTCTGAAATACTTACTGTTGGTATATCTTTAGGATCTGTTCTCCAGTTCTTTTATCTTTCCCTTATGCTCCTTATATTCCTGCATTTCTTCTCTCTATTCTGAGTAATTTCTTCCACTTTGAGCTCTAGCTGGTCTTTTATCTTTTTAGTTCCACTATTATATTTTTTAAGTTATGAATCAGGATTTAGTTATAGAATAATTTCTAACTATATTCCTTTGATGATCCTCATTCATTTTATGTTAATGATTTTTTTGACTCAGCAACTTTGCTTTATTGGGACATATTACTTATGCAGTTTTGCCTCACTATTTTACAAATTACTAATACCCTTTAAGTATTTTTTTTTTTTTGCCTACTTTTTACTGTATGTATCCTTGGCCTTCATAGATTTTGGGAGATAATGGGTTTTGAGCCATGTCAAAGTTTCAGAGAGAAATGGTGGAATAAAGTGGAAAACACAATCATTTTTGCTGCTGTATTTAGGTTGCATTATGTGTCAGAAGGGTTGTTCTTCACTGAAGCATGGGAATGCAGCTTCACTTGTCCTTGCTTTACCTGGGTACAAGTGAAAGCCCTCTGTCAGTCATAGGAACTTGGGGCGCATGGCTCCTAATACAGTCTGTATAGGTTGACTGCCTTTCCTTCAAGTCTAAGAGAGTGACTGGGATAAGGCAGCCATTCAAAAGAACACAAAGCCAGTGTATCCCCTCATCAAGAAAACTTTCAGGCTTCTTTTAATTGATTGTCTTTAATGAGATTTTTTTTTCTACTCCATCCTCAGAATATTAGATGCATTCTCCAGGATCAACAGCTTCCATAACCTGGGTTCACAATTACTTCAGAGAGAAAGAAGAAATAAGGGGGCCGGGGTGAGAGGTTAAGTTCATAGTCTTTCTTTTGAAAAGAAAGAGGTAAAAATACCTTTGAAAAGAAAGAGGCAATAGTATCATTAATTATGGAAAATGTGATTGTTTACCTCTAAAAACAAAGAGAATAAACTGAAATGCCTTTTGAAAATAATAAGAGAATTCAGTAAGAGGATGGTTTACTAAATGTCCTCAAATCAAACATAAAGCACGCAAAAAATAACAAAATAAAGAGGATCATATATAATAACAACAAACCATAAAACTTTTAGAATGCAATTAGTAGGTAATACATAATACTTATAATAAAACTATAGCATTTTCTTGGGGAACAGAAAGCCTTCTGTAAATGGAAAAGTTTTCTTTTCAATTTCAATGAAATATTTAACACTGTAAAATATAAAATGTTAAATTGTTTAGCATTGAAAAGAGGGCAGATCTCTCAAAAATATCTTTATGAAATAAGAAAAAAACTGTTCAAAATTCTATCCAGCAAGAATTTTGAACATTTGAAATTGAAATTGAACATTTGAAATTTTTGAGGGGCAGGAAGAAGGAAAAGATTTAGAAAGATAAAATATAAAGTGAATCTCTAGTACATGATGTATTACACATGAAAAGAGAAAATTCTTCCCAGAAATAAAATATATTATAAAACTCTAGACAGTTAAAATGTAATGTAGGTGAATAAATACATGACAGAAACAACGATTTTCAGGATACTGGACATCAGGAAATGAGGACCTGTGATACTTGAGTGATGGGAAACAAATGCCAAGGATGCCATGAGGCTTACTTCTCAAGGGTGTTTTCAGGCAGTGGCACATGAGCCAACTATCTGACCTGAGAAGGAGGAGTTGAAAGTCCAGGGAAGCAAAGATGGCTAGAGTTTGTGGGGCAAAGTTCTGGAGAGACGAGCACTTCACCAGAGAACTTTGAAGATCTTCAAAAGGACCCCCTGGGGCATTTAGCAGCGTAATGAACAGCATATGTGTGAGGCATACACCTGAGTCTAGGAAGGAACCATAAAAAAGTTAGAGGAAACAGTATCTAAAGATCACTTGGTGTTGAGAATTTGTGCCTATTCATTGAATAGGATACATTGAAAAAACTCATAATTCATAGGGCATTGACGAGTACTCAGAAAGCTCTTAGTATATACTCAGTGTATTAGTCAGGGTTCTTCAGAGAAATAGAACAAATGGAAGATACATATGTGTGTGTGTGTGTGTGTGTGTGTCTGAGTATGAAGAGAGAGAGACTGAAAGAGAGGAGAATAAACTCATGTGAATACAGAGAGGAAGGACTTAGCAAATGGAGAATCTTCAGGGAAGGATGGCCGCTGGAGACCAGAGAAGAGTTGATGTTGCAGCACAAGCACAAAGGCAGTCTGGAGGCAGAATTCCCTCTTTATCGGGGAACTTCGGTCTTTTTCTCTTCAGGCCCACCCACATTATAGAGGGTAATCCTCTTTAATCAAAGTATGCTAATTTAAATGCTAATCACATATAAAAATACCTTTGCAATCTCAGTTTGTGCATCACATAATGACTGCTGACTGTCTTGCCCAAATGCCCCCTGCTGACACAGGACCAAAAAGTCACCGAACTATCACTTTTACTGTATTTCACCCAGTATCTTGTATATTCTCCTATTCAGCTTACTTAAGCTGCATCCAGATTTCTGAAAACTATGTCTACTCCTATGCAGCTAAATGGGCTTCCCCGGTAGCTTAGGCGGTAAAGAATCTGCCTGCAATGCGGGAGACCTGGGTTCGATCCCTGGGTTGGGAAGATTTCCTGGAGAAGGGAATGGCTACCTACTCCAGTGTTCTGGCCTGGAGAATTCCATGGACAGAGGTGCCTGACGGGCTACAGTCCACAGGGTTGCAAAGAGTCAGACCCAACTCAGAAACTTTCACTTTCACGTGCAGGTAAATATGGGTGGGGAAAAAAACAGAAGTGTGCTAAATGGTCTTATTTCATAATTAATGAAGTTCAGTGATCATTCACTCTTCCAACTCTCCTGGAAGAATCTCCAACATTCCTCTCTTGTACCTCACTCTCTTATGGTGTCCCTGCTTTTTATTTCACCATTTGTTGACTCTTTCTCTTAACCATGGAGTCCCCAAAGGTCACCCTTTGAGCTTCTTTTTTACATTTACTCCTTTTGGTGATTTTATCAAGTTTCATGGCTTTCATTGCCACCACCCATATGTTGATGATTTCCAAATTTCCACAAACACACACACACACACATGAGTGTGTAGAATTCAGAGGATTGACATTTTATATCGTTTCTCTGATTTCTATACTGATATATCCAAGTATCTTCTCATCATTTCCATTCTGATACTTAAGAGGTATCTTAAGGGGCTTCCCAGGTGGCACTCGTGGTGAGATCCTCCCTGCCAACTCAGGAGACACAAGAGACACAGGTGCAATTCCTGGAGTAGGAAGATCCCCTGGAGGAGGGCACAGAAACCCACTCCAGTATTCTTGCCTGGAGAATGCCACAGACAGAGGAGCCTGGTGGACTGTAGTCAATAGGGTTGCAAAGAGTCAGACATGACTAAAGCAACTTAGCATGCACGCAGGTATCTTAAACTTAAGATTTGAAACCAAGCTCCTAATCTTCACTACTACTTCCTCAAACCTTCGTTTCTTACCATACCAGGTGATGATAGTACCATCCTTCCAGACGATTTGATGAAAAATCTTGGAGTTATATTTTCACACCACTCTTTTTCTCTGCTTCTACATCCAGTTCACCAAAATATTGTTGACACCACCCCACCTTCGCAATATTCTTCTGTTCTTTTTTCAGTCCCTATTCCCTTAAAGTTTATTCTCAACACAATAATCATAGTGATTCTTGGACAATGTAAATCTAATCACTCACTCTTATGTCCAGTCTCACTGGCTCTTCATTTTATAAATTAGTGCCCAATGTCCTACATACTCTCCCCCTTCCTTTTCAGTCTGACAACAGAACCTGCCGTTCTTCTCGTCAACACTGCCCAATAGCAATGTTATGTGAATCATGTATGCAACTTGAAGTTTTTACTAGCACATGAAAGAAGTTAAAATCATGTTAAATTACTTTAAGGACATTGTATTTAACCCACTGTACCACCTACACCATGATTTTGGCACATAATCAACATAAATATACTCTAAATAACATGTTTTTCAGTATTTTCATCATCATTTAGTCACTAAGTCTTGTCCAACTCTTGCAACTTCATGGACTGTAGCCCACCAGGCTCCTCTATCCATAGAATTTTCCAGGCAAGAATATTGGAGTGGGTTGCCATTTCCTTCTCCAGGGGATCTTCCCAACCCAGGGATTTAACCCGGGTCTCCTGCACTGCAGGCAGATTCAGTATTTTACAACATACCTAAAACTGTGCAGGCAAATTCAGTATTTTACAGCATATCTAAAAGCTGCAGGCAGATTTCAGTATTTTACAACGTACCTAAAATTGCAGTCCCTCAGTAGCATACAGGACATCACAGTTCTAGCTTATTCCTCTCCAGCCACGCTGGTGTCCTTGATGTTCCTGGAACGTGTCACCGTACTTCTGCCTCACGGCCTTTCTATCAGTCTTTTCCTTTTTCTGGAACTACTCCTGGTAAAAATGTACATGGTTGTTCTCTCACCTCCTTCTAGTCTGTTTTCAAATGTCATCACCTCAGCAAGGTCACACCAGACCACTCTATTTAAGACACTTTCTACCTCACTCCATCTTTGCATTTCCTATTCCTCTCCCCTGCTGTAGTTTTATAATATTATTTATCACCTTTTAATAATGCCTAAATTATTTATTATTATCTGCCTCTCCCCTGACTACAATGTATCCCATGAGAGGAGGAATGTTGGATTAGTTTGTTCATTTAGGTATCCCTAGCTTCCCAAATAAATGGCCAATATGCCATGTTTGCTCAGTAAGTGCTTTTTTGAATAAACAAAAAAATTAATGCGGTTTATTACTGTGCAGTTATTTAACAATGTAACATCACAGGTATTGACATTGAGATATGTTCAATATTTTGAAGGGAAAAACATGTTGAAGAACTATACAAATATATATATTTTTAATTTCTAAATATACATGTGTATATATAAGTGTAGCTGTGTTTAAGATAGGGTATTATATAAAATTAATATAAGTTTAAAAACTGTTAATAGCTGTAAAATACTATGAATATGTATTGGCTTGTTCTGAAAATTAACTCAATTAGGGTGCTAAAATCCATTTCTTATTCAGATCATCACTGAATAACACTATAGGTATTTCTCCAGAAATATTCTGAGACCTCTTCATTATAACATAGATTATTACACCATTTTTTTTGGTTGTGTATATATGACCATCTGGATTTTAATTCCTAGAACTTATTCGATGAACTGTTCCTCAGCTCACAGTCTTTGCAGTTAAATTGTAAGTTGGCCTACCGACTGAATCACAGAAATCAAATGTAAACAAATGAACAGATTTCAGCTGTCCATTTGATATAGTGGTTTAAATTAGTTTTAATGGTCCCCATGGCAATTTTCTAGCCTGTAACTGCTATTAAACCAGATATTGTAAATTTACTGAAGATCTTTAAATACTCTGTGCAGTAATACAACTGATTTGTGTTTTATACAAGTAATAACTATGGCTTGAGTTAAAAAGAAAATATATCCCAAAGAAAAGAAAGACTGCTTAAAAGGTTTTATTTAATTGCTTTAGAAAGTACACATTTTTAAATCAATTTTTCTTTTGACAAATGGAAATTTAGTAATATTCTAGTAATACCTAGAATTGCCTCTGTGCTAAGAGTTTTGAATATTTTATCCCATGTGATTCTTGCATAAGCCTATCCATTGGTGGTGCCAATATTATCCCTACTTTTATAGATAAGAAAATTAAAGCTGCCCATGGCTACTCAACTGGTGAAATTAGAATCAGCACTTAAATATCATATTGGGTTTCATTCTAAAACTATGTTCTCCAGTGTTATGCCATTGACAGGTGAAACCAATGACTTTGAATTATCTCCAAAAATAAAGTCCTAAAATTACTAAGGGATTTTGACCTAAGGTCTATTTTAAGTCAGTTATATGAAACATATTATATCATAAGACTTAGAACAACAATTGGAACAGAGAAGATATATAATAAATAATTTTGAATTAGTGAAATGAGGAAATTTTTGTTTATTATAACAATCTATATCATTACAGCTAAAGATAAAAAAAAAAAAAAGAAGAAGAAAGAGCAGAAGTGAATGATAGGGAGAACTGTTAAATTTGAAAGTGGAATAGATAAATACAGAGAATTAAAATTAATTTGACTAGAATCAGGCCTAAGCAATAGATAAACCTGGAACATGCCAGGATATTCCATGATGTCTATCTGAGGTATCACTGGACAGAAATATATTTTTGAATACTTTAGATAGGTAATAATACAATTCTGTTGATTTTTTTAAAAAAGTTTGAGTTTGTATAATGGGAAATATTTATTTTCTCTGGTAATTTTATGCATTTTGAAATATTTGTGAGATGTAATGAGTTTTTCATACTTCTCCATTAAAATGGGAGACTTTGTCTTAGCTTTTGAAATGTCACTTGGGCCTAATCAAGAAAACATGTAACTTTGCTTTCTCTTTGTCCCACTCTTTTCTCTAAACTGTGCCAACCACTTTCTAAATAGCATATTGTGTTGAATTCTATGTATGTAATTTTTCTCAAGTTCACCCCATCTTTTCATTGTTTCTGCCACCTCACTAGTGCAGATCATCATCTGTTGCTAGAACTAATGAAATCACCATGAAAATGTTCTCCTTATGTTATGAGTCTACTTGACTTATCCGCTCTTCCTATGGTCTAAAACGTCTCCATGAAGTTAAAGGATCCCAGAATCTTGTTCCAGCCACCTTTCCTGTCTCATTTTCCCACAGCCCTCTAATATACCTGAGTTGCAGTCATAAAGAGCTCCTTATGACTGCCTCAAATGGCCAAGGACCATCTCATACTAAATCTTGTCTTTAAAATGTTGTGGGCCTTTGTTTGTCATCAAAATCCTCCCCAAGCATCAAGGCTCAGGAAAAAAAAAAAGACATCTCTTTCACAATGCTTTTCCTGGTGTCCTCTATTTTACTGCTAATGTAAGTATTCCCATCAAACTGTATTCACACCTCTATTCACTGCATATCTACTTCCCGTCTTTATTATAGTTGTTATCATGTATTTCCTTTGTGAACAGTACAATAGGTAAAAATTTTCTCCTTCAAGTATCTAGGATAAAACAATATTTACAGGAAAAAATCCAATAAAATAAATACACATTTTCTACTGAAATAGCAAAAAATTCCAAAAAGCTGAAATAAACTTTTTTAAATATACAAAATAAGGATGGAATACAGAAAAAAAAACATAATCTCTCTATTATAGAAATGGAGTGTGATAAAACTTATATTGATAACTGAGTGAATTTAGATGGATGTCTTACTGGAAATGAGAACTAAAAAAAACAGAAAGGAAAATAAATCAAACTTATTTTTGATTTTCAAGTTTTCAAGGAAAAAAATATTTTCAGATACTAAGTTTGCCTGCATTGGGAAGGAGAGATTTTGTAATTTCCAGAACTGTCATCCTTTTTTATGCTGTTGTTCTTCACCCACCATACTCTCCGGGGATTTTCAGCAGCTTGCTCACCAGGAGTTTTGGACACAATAGCTCTGGAGTTTTCCAGCACAGGAAGGCTCAGTAATCAATTCCTCACTTTCCAGGTGGTGCTGTTTTGCTTCATTCACATTAACTTTTCAGCGTTCGATATCAAGAGACCCTCCAGGTAGTGCAGAGGCAGGGAGGGCAATAAGACCAGTGATTATGAATCCATCACTTTTATTGCTGCCAGAGCCAGTAACTGAATGCAGATGATAGACAAAGCAATGGTTTTGTTCAATAATTGACTTGTTTCTTAGCAGGGGAAATGAACTCTCTTCAATATTCCACTCTTTTAGAAAATATGTATATAGCTTCAAACATCGAGCGTCATACAATGGAAACATAAATTTTAATGGTGGATCTTATTGTGCAGATTTGATTAGATTTGGGAGAGAGTGGGCTCTACTACAGGTATACAGTCAGAATGTCTGTGACACCTCTCCCCATGAAAAACGGAAGGTGCACATTCCCTAAACTAGGGGGAGTTCAGGTGAGGTACTGCTGTGCAGTAAATTTAGAAAATGCACTCAAATCTCACCCAAAACTAAGAAAAAGGAATTTTATGCATGTAGGTATGTGTGTATTTCTCTCTGGAAAAAAAAAAGAAAAGAAAACTAAAGTTATGCAATACTAGTCATAAATACTGTATCATATTGATTAAAATATGAGTAAAATATCTATCTGGATTTGAATATATCAGTCTCTTTAGGATGGACCTTTTCAGGACTTTATTGAAATAACTTTGTATGCTATCAGATGTTCTAAATATTCGATATTCAATGTGCCTTCTTGGTGTTTTTGCTTGTTTTTTGCCCCCATTTTCGTCCTTATTCTCCCCTATCATTACCAAGTTTGTACCACCCATGTTAGCTCTAAGTCAGAAAAAGACATCATATGAAACATTCTTCATTGATTAGAAAGGAAGTTGTTATGTGGAGAAGACATAAAACTATAAAAATAATGTAAACAGAATTCAAATTAGAGCTTAACTCTGTCTCTCTCTTTTTTTTTTTTTTTTTTTTGGATAGTTATGGGAGAACATCCAATCTGTATAGAAGCCATGCAGTAAAACAGACAATATCTTGTGGTACGAGATAAAACAGAGCTTATTCCCACAACAGTCATTGACTTTTATGACATTAGAGGCTGTAGTTAATTTCTGGAGTCTTTCAATTATATTACTTAAAGTGGAAACAAGGGCACAGATTCCTAACAGGAGAGCATTAAAATATTGAGATGACAAATAGCATGGGGCCATATTTTAGTTGCTCAGTATGCCATTTTTGTTATTATTTTCCTGAAAAGATCCACTCCCAAAAGGAAATTACAGAAAATAAGCACTATTGGTGTGCACTGTGCTATTAGATATTTTCACACAAACCATTATGCTGAACTGAGAAAGAGCATATTTTAAGTGGATGTAGAGCCTTTATTTGTTCTAATAAAACCCTAATTTGCCCAAGTCCTAGCAGTAACCATGGTTTCCAAATAGTACTCATGGAGGTGGTCATAGTTTTTATTTCCTAATAAGACTCACTACAGTACAAGGTCTGACTCAGAACTCTTCCTAGGAATACAAAAGGGATAAATAAAAATGTAGAAGAAAAATTACTAAACTGTCCTTTGATAACTAAATGGTTGATCATAAATTGGAGTGTCTATGCAAATGAAGTAAATAATTAAAAACTCCAAGAACAGCATCAACTAGGTGGTTGATGACTGGCAATTATAAAAGCTGAATTTTTAATATGCATACATCTAAGGAGCCGGTAAAAATTAGCTTCTAGACTAATGGACTTGCCTTTCTTCTGAGGCAGAATTTTAATGAGAGCATTATTTATAACAGCCCAAGAACCAGGGTATTCTTGCTTATTCTCATTTTTTTATTCCCTGACACCCTATCCATTAAACTATGAACTTCTTTACAGAAGAATAATACTTTATGCACTAGGAAGTAAAGGTCAAAATGACCTCGGAAATTAGTCACACTGTGTAGACTCCAAAGATGTCCCACTTAGAAGAGAAGTTATAAAGCCTGTGTTTCTAAATACCCGTCATATGTGCTGCTTGTATAAGTTCCACATGGTTAAGTTACATTCCGTGTAGTTCTCCTCTTGAATACTACATACATTGTTATTTTTCCACAAATTTTCCATGTGATGTGACTGTTTTCTACTTAAAGTTTTAAACCCTTGAGGATATTTAAATCACTTTGTATATACTTTGATAATGCTTCAAAATGGTTTGAAACATTCTGATACCTGTATTTTGCTTGGCTGCTTATTTTTTAAGGCCATTGAAAGGGTTGCATTTTTCCCTTGGCATACCATTTTGTTATTGGCAGTCTCTATTATGAGCATCCCAGGGTCTTTTGGTGCTCTTTTTTTCCTTTGTTTTGGATGTCAGTGAATACTCACTTTATTATGACTTTTGTGTAAAAAATATACTAATTATTTGTATACAGTATTGCTAGATGTACAATACTGGATGTTGTATAGTTGTACAGTGTTATATAGATATTTATAATAGTACAGACATTATATGCACTTTAGTTAGTGATGTTGATCAACTTTAATTTTATGGTAAGTTTTTTTTTTTTAATATACTTATGTTTAATTGGAGGATAATTGCTTTACAGTGTCGTGTTGGTTTCTGCCATACAACAATGTTAATTGGCCATTAGTGTAAATTTAGATGACTTCTTTCTAATCCTGAGTTTTCAACCAAAACTGTCTCTGGTCTTTCTTCCGTGATCCTCTCTGTCGTAACTGTGACTAAGCAAGGAATATTTGTCAGGTTGGCATCTCAGGAGATTTTATTGGCTGGGTGACAGCCCCCATAAACTATGAGTCAGTCAAAAGCCTGGTCTAATGGATGAGTCAAAAGAATGGTTTACTCAGAGCTGCTTTGAATAGAAATTCACCAGTCCCCTTCCAGTTCCATCCTTCACCCTCACCCCCACACTGACCTGAAGTAATATGACAAGGGATGAGTGTGGAGGAAGCACTATCAGAGGGATATGGTAAATGGGCTCTCGTTTGGTGTGGCCCCTTCTGTCTTCTTTATTAGGCCCCAAGCATTTTACCGGAGAAGGCAATGGCAACCCACTGCAGTACTCTTGCCTGGAAAATCCCATGGGCGGAGGTGCCTGGTAGGCCGTAGTCCATGGGGTCACTAAGAGTTGGACACGACTGAGTGACTTCACTTTCACTTTCATGCCTTGGAGAAGGAAATGCAAACCCACTCCAGTGTTCTTGCCTGGAGAATGCCAGGGACGGGGGAGCCTGGTGGGCTGCCGTCTATGGGGTAGCACGGAGTCGGACACGACTGAAGCGATGCAGCAGCAGCAGCAAGCATTTTACAAACTTCTGTATCCACTCATAAATACTAACAAATTTGGACTTTCTAAGAAATCTCAGCTTTTATTAAAATTCTCAGGATGTAACAAGTCCCTTGCCCATGTTCAACATCAGACAGCCAGCAGGCAAATGCCCAGGGTTATCTAGATCCTTTATATTAACCAGTGCAAAGCTGGGGTCTTCTCACTGGGAGTCTGTGTTTAATAAGCTGGATTGGTACCATAGCTTAATAACTTTAGATTGTGAATGCAGTTAAGTTCTTTCTGTATATGTTTGGCATTTTTTCTTCTCTCTTTATTTATTTTGGCTTTCACTTTCACTTTTTTTTAAAATTTTATTTTTAAACTTTACAAATTGTATTAGTTTTGCCAAATATCAAAATGAATCCGCCACAGGTATACATGTGTTCCCCATCCTCAACCCTCCTCCCTCCTCCCTCCCCATACTATCCCTCTGGGTTGTCCCAGTGCACTAGCCCCAAGCATCCAGTATCATGCTTTTGTGTCTTTTGTATATTTTTCTTTGAGAATCTTTTTTCTGATTGAATTAAAAGAATTCTTCATTCATTAGGCTTCTTTCTTTGCTGTAAATATTTTTCTAGCTTATTGTTTGCTATTTCATTTTTATATTCTTAATGCATTGCTATGTTTATTGTGTGACCAAATATGTCAATATTTCTCTTCATGTTTTCTTCCATAGTTTTAAGTTTAGGAAAGCTATCCCTACTATGATAGCAGATAAATAAATATTTACTTACTTTTTTCTATAATTCTGTTGTTTTCTTTTCTTTTTACAATAAATGAAATTCATTTGGTATGCATTGTGGGGTAGATCTTTATTTATTATTTTCCAAATACTTAACCAATTGCCCAGTGACCATTTATGAAATGAAATTCTTTCTCTGCAGCTTTGAAGTAGCTTATTTATAACCCAGTAAATAGCTAAAGCACTATGCATAAGTCTATTGCCAGGCTTCTTAGTCTATATCAGTCATTTATTTATTTTTACTCCAGTATCAGGAAAAGTTCTACTATTGTAAGAAACTATAGCATATATTAGATAATAAATATTCAGTTTTTTCAAGTATCTTTTCAGTATCAGTTGAGCTGAAAAGATAGTTTCTCTCTTTTGATATGACAATATAGGATTCAATTACATTAAAAGGGTTTCTAACATTTGACCATACTTGCTTTTCTAGAATAAATCTTACTTGGATATGGTTTTATTATATTAACACATTACTCATATTCTTTGGATTTTTTTTCATATGTAGTAGAACTAAGAATATGCTGTGATTTTAATTTTGACCTGCCATTGCCCAGGATTTGATAAGTTTTTCTTCTTGATTCATAAAATGAATCAGAAAATATAGCAGAAAAAGTTCTAAGAATATGGCTGAGTCAACTAAGACATTCAGTGCTTCCCTTTCATCTACTATTCCTAGAAACTGCAGGAATAAAAGAATAAAGGGAAAAACTAAAAGCTTGCACCAGTACTGGAAACTCCAAAAGGAGTATATACCACGTGACAGACAATTTGAGTCATTTCTTCTTCATGTGGTACATGTGGGAACAAATGGAATAATTTCATGATAGATGACTGCCAGTTCATGTCTCAAGGGAACAGTGAGGTATCTCAGGAAGAAAGCAAATACCTATTCTAGTCTGAATGGTTGAGCCCTGAAAGCAAGGATCAAGCTGTTAAAATATGACATCTGAAATTTCTACCACCACTGAAATAGTGTGGGTATGCCTAGCACATTAAATAGAAATATAGCCATATTAGACCAAAATCTTTCAGACAATTGAACCTGTCCAAAGTATGGCATTAAAAAAACCAAATACCTAGAAATTAATTTAATGAATGATATGGAAGTCCTCTAAAATGTTGAGAGAAATTTTAGAAGACCCAAATATAAGAAAAAATATGCCATGTAGAAGCATTGGAAGAATTTTATTGTCATAAAATATCAGTTCTTCCCAAATTGATTTATAAATTCAACACAATAGCAATTTTAAAAATTCAGTTTATTTTTTGGAAAGATAAGCTGCTTATAAAATTTACATGAAAATTCATGAAAATTTCATGAAATTACATGAAAAGGATACACAGTTTTAGTTCTATGTTAAATATGTTTTGGGGAACTAATATACAGTATGAGTATAGTTTGTAATACTATATTGTATACTTGAAATATGCTGAGAGTAGATCTTAATATTATCACCCCCCAAAGGTAACTTTGAGCTAATGGATGTGTTAATTAGCTTGACTGTGATAATCATTTCACAGCAAACGTGTATCAAATCATCATATTTTATGCTTAAATATATACAATTTTTGTTTGTAAATTGTATCTCAATAAAGCTGGATGAAAAAGTTAAACCAAAATGCAATGAAAGAGAGATAGTTAGGGAGTTTGGGGTTGACATGTTCAAACTGCTGTATTTAAAATGAATAACCAACAAGAACTTATTGTATAGCACAGGGAAATCTGCTCAATATTATGTAACAGCCTATATAGGAAAAGAATTTGAAAATAAATAGATACATGTATATGTATAACTGAATTACATTACTGTACACCTGAAATACAATATTGTTAATCACCTATACTAATTTTTCAGGACCAATTTTATACCTGTATGAAAAATAATAATTATTATACCAAAGTTAAACAATACACAGAAATTAACTCTGGTAAATTATAGACCTAAAAATGATATGTCAGTCAATAAATTTTCTAGAAGATGATAGAAGAAGATATTCTAATCATCTTTGACTTTTAGGTAGGAGGGACTTTATTAAACAGACCACAAAACATATTGCTACTAAAAGATTGATAAATAAACTGGATATTATAAAAATAAGTAATTCTATTCATTAAAAATACTATTATTAATAAAAGACAACTAAAATGGGAGAAAATATCTGGGGGAAAAAAACAACTTGGGACACAGAAAAATGTTCCTATAAATAATAAGAAAAAGAAAATTGCCATTAAAAAAAGAGATTTAAACAAGACATTAAAAAAAGATATTCACGAGGCTAATATATGAAAAGTTATTCAGCATCATTAGTCATTGGGAAATGCAAGTTAAAAACACAATGAGATACCTACAGCCACTACAATGGCTAAACCTTAAAGAAAATGGCCAGGATGCAGTGTAAGTGGAAAAAAAGAATATTCATATAGCATTATGTGTAATGGCCATTACCTTGAATAATTTAAAATGTCCAGCAACAGTAGAAGATCAGTAAATAGTGTAGCCTCTTTCATTGAAATACCATAAAACAATGAAAAATAGTGAAATACTGCTACACACAAGACTGAATCTTATAAGCATAAACTTAAACATTAAAGCGAACATAATTAGAAATTCCATTTACATAAAATTCAAAACCATAAAAATGAATCTGTATCAATAAACATGAAAATAGTGGTTATACTGTGATGATGTAGTGATTGAGGGGGGCAAGAAGGGAGGCTTCTAGGTCCTAGTAATGACCTGTGAGTTCATCTAGGTGTTTTCACTTGACATAAACTCTTTAATTTAAATACTTATGATTTAAGCACTTTTCTGTGTGCATGTTATATACTTTGATAAAAATGAAATGTTTTCTTACAAAGTAAAATAGAAATATGCAGAGAGAAACTGCACACGCTGTGGGGAAAAAATAAAACATACATCTTCAGGACAGAAGCAAAGTTCAAATACAGTCCCACTCATTAAGTTCAAGAAAAGGAAATACAATCATGATGATAACCAAAGTGAAATTGATTTATTTCCATTTCAATATACATCATCATAGCTCTTTATATCTTTAAGGAAAAATACATTCTGATGTCTACAGTAAAAACGAACCGATTGTAAATTCAGGAACTGTTCTTGAGTTTAGACTTTTTCAAAAGTAATTGTTAATTTTCTTAAGTAAAGACTCCTGTCTTGATTACAACTGATTAGCAAAAGAAAATTTCTCTCAAATCACATTCCCTTATATGGAATTAAAAACATTAAAATAAGTTAAATGTATGTCTATATTGAATATACTTTTATATGTATATATTTTACATATTTAAATATGTATTTTATATAGTAGAGTATATATTTAAATACAGAGTCACGCATATATATTCAATCTTAAATGAATGGAAAATAGTGTTATGGATAATCCAAAAATGATTTTCATTTCTATTTAAATTTAGAATGCCTTGCATGATTTTTAAGGCATATTTATCTTCTTGATTAGAGTTTGTTTTGCACAGTATTAAAATTAGACACATACCTGATCTTGAAGAATCATATCTACAATATATGTATAACAGAAGCTATCTGGGGATTAAGTATTTTATACCAATATTCATCCAAAAAGATCAACAACACACTGATAAAAAATTAGCTGTAAATTAAAATCAATCACTAAAATAAGGACATAGCTGAGAGTTAAATAAAATTAAGAAATTAACCTGAAGTGAAAATTAGTATATCTCAATGAATGTTAAAGCTTCTTAGTTCTCTTCCACTTTGTGTCTGTGTGTGTGTGTGTGTTTTGAGAAAGACCAAGTACTATAATAAAGAGATGACAGGCTTCAGATTCTGGCCAACAAGTATTCAAATACTGACTCTGTTACTTTTAAGTTGTATTAGGAAATTACTTGGCCTCTTGTAGTTCTTGTAATAGGATTCTTGGACTATGATTTTGTGAATTCAACCACAATGGCATGTAAGTTAATAGTTTGCTTTTCGTAAAGCAAGATCAATAAGTAGACAGAGGTCAGTTCATGAGTTAGAGGTTTGTGTTGAAGAAGATGAATTCAGTTTTGAAACAGTCAGTGTAAGGGAACCATACAATTGTATCACGATCAACTGCAAGTTTAATTTAGAGAGATCTGAGCTGGAGATGTAAATCAGAGTCATTATATATTTTGGCAAAGAAAACTGTGGGCATGAACCAAGACCCCTGGGATGAGGGTAGAGTACTGCAAGGAAGAGAACCTAAACTCTAGAAACAAAGAATATTTAACGGAGGCCATGAAGTTATTGGGCTTCCCAGGTGGCACTAGTGGTAAAGAACCCACCTGCTAATTCAGGAGACACAAGAGACATGGGTTTGATTCGTGGGTCAGGAAGATCCCCTGGAGGAGGAAACAGCAACTCACTCCAGTGTTCTTGCTTGGAGAATCCCAAAGACAGAGGAGCCTGGCAAGTTATGGTCAACAGGGTCGCAGACAGTTGGATACGACTGAGGTGAGAAACCCTTAGAAGAAATCCTAAGAAGATGGATCCCTTAGAAGAAATGGAATACTCCTAATAATCAACAAAAGAGTCCAAAATACAGTAATTGGGTGCAATCTCAAGAGAAAAAAAAAAAAACAAAAACAGAATGATCGCTGTTGATTTCCAAGGCACCATTCAGTATCACAGTAATTCAAGTCCATGCACCAACCACTAATGCCAAAGAAGCTGAAGCTGAATGGTTTTATGAAGACCTACAAGACTTTCTAGAACTAACACCAAAAAATGGTGTTCTGTTCATCATAGGGGACTGGAATGCAGAAATAGGAAGTCAAGAGATACCTGAGCAACAGGCAAGTTTGCCCCTGGAGTACAAAATGAAACAGGGCAAAGGCTAACAGAATTTTGCCATGAGAATGCACTGGTCATAGCAAACACCCTCTTCCAACACAAAGATGACTCTACACATGGACCTCACCAGATCATCAATACCGAAATCAGATTGATTATATTCTTTGCAACTGAAGATGGAGAAGCTCTATCCAGTGAGAAAAAACAAGACTGGGACCTGAGTGGCTCAGTATATGAACTCTTTATTGCCAAATTCAGGCTTAAATTGAGGGAAGTAGGGAAATAACTAGACCATTCAGGTATGACCTAAATCAAATCCCTTAAGATTATACACTGGAAGTGATAAATAGATTCAAGGGATTAGATCTGATAGAGTGCCTGAAGTACTATGGAAGAACATTCGTGACACTGTACAGGAAGCAGTGATCAAGACCATCCCCAAGAAAAAGAAATGCAAAAAAGCCAAATGGCTGTCTGTAGAGGCCTTACAAATAGCTGTGAAAAGAAGAGAAGAAAAGGCAAAGAAGAAAATGAAAGATATACCCATCTAAATGCAAAGTTCCAAAGAATAGTAAGGAGAGATAAGAAAGACTTCCTAAGTGATCAGTGCAAAGACACAGAGGGAAACAATAGAATGGGAAAGACTAGACATTTCTTCAATAAAACTAGAGATACCAAGGGAACATTTCATGCAAGGATGGGCACAATAAAAGACAGAATAGTATGGACCTAATGGAAGCAGAAGATATTAAGAAGAGGTGTCAAGAATACACAGAAGAACTGTACAAGGAAGATCTTCATGGCCCAGATAACAACGATGGTGTGATCATGCACCTAGAGCCAGACATCCTGTAATGCAATGTCAACTATGCCTTAGGAAGCATCACTACCAACAAAGCTAGTGGAGGTGATGGAATTCCACTTGAGCTATTTCAAGTCCTAAGAGATGATGCTGTGAATGTGCTGCACTCAATATGCCAGGAAATTTGGAAACCTCATCAGTGGCCACAGGTCTGGAAAAGGTCAGCTTTCATTCCAATCCCAAAGAAAGGCAACGCCAAAGAATATTCAAACTACCACACAATTGCACTCATCTCACATGCTAGTAAAGTAATGCTCAAAATTCTCCAAGCCAGGCTTCAACAGTATATGAACAGAGAACTTCCAGATATTCAAGCTGTATTTAGAAAAGGCAGCAGAACCAGAGATCAAATTGTTCACATTTCTTGGATCATCGAAAAAGCAAGAGAGTTCCAGAAAAACATCTTCTTCTGCTTTATTGACTATACCAAAGCCTTTGACTGTGTGGATCACAACAAACTGTGGAAAATTCTTCAAGTGATGGGACTACCATCTCTTGAGAAATCTTACCTGCCTCCTGAGAAATCTGTATGCAGGTAAAGAAGCAACAGTTAGAACCGGACATGGAATAATGGATGGTTCCAGATTGGGAAAGGAGTTTGCCAAGGCTGTATATCATCATGCTGCTTATTTAACTTATATGTAGAGTACATCATGAGAAATGCTGGACTGGATGAAGCACAAGCTGGAATCAAGATTGGCGGGAGAAATATCAGTAACCTCAGATACGCAGACGATACCACCCTGATAGCAGAAAGTGAAGAAGAATGAAAGAACCTCTTGGTGAAAGTGAAAGAGGACAGTGAAAAAGCTGGCTTAAAACTCAACATTCAGAAAAGTAAAATCATGGCATCTGGTCCCATCACTTCATGGCAAATAGATGGGGAAACAGTGGAAACAGTGACAGAGTTTATTTTCTTGTGCTCAAAAATCACTGAAGATGGTAGATACAGCCATGAAATTAAAAGACACTTGCTCCTTGGAAGAAAAGCTATGATCAACCTAAGATAGCATATTAAAAAATAGAGAAATTACTTTGTCCAGAAACGTCCATCTACTCAAAGCTATGGTTTTTCCAGTAGTAACGTATGGACATGAGATTTGGACTATAAAGAGAGTTGAGTGCCGAAGAATTGATGCTTTTGAACTGTGGTTTTGGAGAAGACTCTTGAGTGTCCCTTGGACTGCAAGGAGATCCAACCAGTCCATCTTAAACGAAATCAGTCCTGAATATTCACTGGAAGGACTGAGGCTGAGGTTGAAACTCCAATACTTTGGCCACATGATGCGAAGAACTGACTAACTAGAAAAGACCCTGATGCTGGGGAAAATTGATGATGGGAGGAGAAGGGGACGACAGAAGATGAGATGGCTGGATGGCATGACTGACTTGATGGACATGTTTGAGCAAGCTCTGGGAGTTGGTGATGGACAGGAAGCCTGGCATGCTGCATTCCATGGGGTCACAAAGAATCGGACATGACTGAGTGACTGAACTGAATTGAACTTAAGTGACTTAGCATGCATGCAAGAGCATATTTGTTTTGTGTCTTATGATCTGGTGGAATGGATAGACCATCCATACCATTTGACCTCACATAAACAGAAACAAAAGTGAGCAAGTAGAGAAACATTACTTAATGAAAGTAAGAAGTCACAGAAGTCTCTGGGTACCTAAAGGCAAAAATATAACTATACCTTGAAAGCAACTGGTACCAGGAATAAGAAGCTGTCAAGACCCCTGAGAGTCTGCCCTCTCACTCCTGCCTCTGCTTATACTTGCATGTATCCCTTATTTTTTTATACACAGAGTATTTGTTCCTCTGAACTCATGCAAAAAAAACACAAAAAACAAAAAAAAGTTTACACAATAGATTCTGAGTTTTATCTCATTCATACAGGAAACTAGTTAGCAACATGAAAGTGGAATTGAAGTTCTTAGTCTGAATTTTTGAAATGGAATTCTTTCAGGCACTCATCCTGTCCATCTTCACTGACTTCCCGGGACTAAAACCAGTCAGACCACACCCATGTGCCAGAGCCATCCAGTCACTCCTCCTGAGAGCACCGAGCTCTCCGCTTACCTGGGCTGCCCCATGCAGGCAGGCCGACTAGCCATGTGCCAAGAGTTCTAACTCTGCTGATTATTTTCAGACTGAAACACCACACTGGAGGGTATGAAATTAGGTATACCATAGGGCTTCCTAGGTGGCACAGTGGTAAAGAACCCACCTGCCAATGCAGGAGACTCAGGTTTGATCCCTGAGTTGGGAAGATCCCTTGGAGTGGGAAATGCCAACTCACTACAATATTCTTGCCTGGAAAATCCCATGGATGGACGAGCCTGGAGGGGTGCACTTCATGGGATTGCAAAGTCGGATATGACTAAGCACAGCACACACAGCAGGAAGGCTGCCCAAGTTCTTAGCTGGTGCACCCCAGAAATATGAGGGTGTTTTATTTCCAAGAAGCAAAATTTAACTAAATCTCAGTCCTTCCTCCTCCTACAAATAATACAGTCATGGTTTTTCCAGCATCCTGTTCTCAGAAACCTTGTGGACTGAGGTGTGCAGCTGCTGAACAACTCATGGCTCTTCTTGTATCAGAAGCAATGAGGGATGCCTCATTTCCCATTTACCCTGCCTCATCTTTCTCTCCTCACCTTAGTGGTCCTGGGTTTGCATCTCCCAAATAAAGCATTAGCACTCAGTCATGTCTGATTCTTTGCAACCCCATGGATTGTAGCCTGCCAGTCTTCTCTATCCATGGAATTTTTCCAGGCAAGAATTCTGGAGTGGGTTGCCATTTACTGCTCCAGGGGATCTTCTTGACCAGGGATCTAAGCACAATTGCCAAGAGAATGCACTGGTCATAGCAAACACCCTCTACCAACAACACAAGAGTAGACTCTACACATGGACATCACAAAATGGTCAACACTGAAATCAGATTGATTATATTCTTTGCAGCCAAAGATGGATAAGCTCTATACAGTCAGCAAAAACAAGACGGGGAGCTGACTGTGGCTCAGATCATGAACTCCTTATTGCCAAATTCAGACTTAAATTGAAGAAAGTAGGGAAAACCACTAGACCATTCAAGTATGACCTAAATCAAATCCCTTATGATTATACAGTGGAAGTGAGAAATAGATTTAAGGGAATAGATCTGATAGACAGAGTGCCTGATGAACCATGGATGGAGGTTCAGGACATTGTACAGGAAACAGGGATCAAGACCATCTCCAAGAAAAAGAAATGTAAAAAAGCAAATGGCTGTCTGAGGAGGCCTTACAAATAGCTGTGGAAAGAAGAGAAGAGAAAAGCAAAGGAGAAAAGGAAAGATATAAGCATCTGAATTCAGAGTTCCAAAGAATAGCAAGGAGAGATAAGAAAGGCTTCCTCAGTGATCAATGCAAAGAAATAGAGGAAAACAACAGACTGGGGAAGACTAGAGATCTCTTCAAGAAAATTAGAGATACCAAGGGAGCATTTCTTGTAAAGATGGGCTCGATAAAGGATATAAATGGTATGGACATAACAGAAGCAGAAGATTTTAAGAAGAGATGGCAAGAATATACAGCAGAACTGTACAAAAAAGAGCTTCATGACCCAGATAATCATGATGGTGGATCACTCATATAGAGCCAGGCATCCTGGAATGTGAAGTCAAGTGGGCCTTAGAAAGCATCACTATGAACAGAGCTAGTGGGGGTGATGGAATTCCAGTTGAGCTATTTCATATCCTGAAAGTGATGCTGTGAAAGTGTTGCACTCAATATGCCAGCAAATTGGAAAACTCAGCAGTGGCCACAGGACTGGAAAAGGTCAGTTTTCATTCCAATCCCAAAGAAAGGCAATGCCAAAGAATGCTCAAACTACTGCACATTTGCACTCATCTCACACACTAGTAAAGTAATGCTCAAAATTCTCCAAGCCAGGCTTCAGCAATATATGAACTGTGAACTTCCAGATGTTCAAGCTGGATTTAGAAAAGGCAGAGGAACCAGAGATCAAATTACCAATATCTGCTGGATCATGGAAAAAGCAAGACAGTTCCAGAAAAACATCTATTTCTGCTTTATTGACTATGCCAAAGCCTTTGACTGTGTGGATCACAATAAACTGTGGAAGATTCTGAAAGTGATGGGAATGCCAGACCACCTGACCTGCCTCTTGAGTAACATATATGCAGGTCAGGAAGCAACAGTTAGAACTGGACATGGAACACCAGACTGGTTCCAAATAGGAAAAGGAGTATGTCAAGGCTGTATATGTCACCCTGCTTATTTAACTTATATGCAGAGTACATCATGAGAAAAGCTGGGCTGGAAGAAGCGCAAGCTGGAATCAAGGTTTGGGGGAGAAATATCAATAACCTCAGATATGCAGATGACACCACCCTTATGGCAGAAAGTGAAGAGGAACTAAAAAGCCTCTTGATGAAAGTGGAAGAGGAGAGTGAAAAAGTTGGCTTAAAACTCAACACTTAGAAAACTAAGATCATGGCATCTGGTCCCATCACTTCATGGCAAATAGATGGGGAAACATTGGAAACAGTGTCAGACTTTATTTTGGGGGGGCTCCAAAATCACAGCAGATGGTGATTGCAGCCATGAAATTAAAAGACGCTTACTCCTTGGAAGGAAAGTTATGACCAACCTAGATAGCATATTCAAAAGCAGAGACGTTACTTTGCCAACAAAGGTCCGTCTGGTCAAGGCTATGGTTTTTCCAGTTGTCATGTATGGATGTTGAGGGTTGGGCTGTGAAGAAAGCTGAGCACCGAAGAATTGATGCTTTTGAACTATGGTGTTGGAGAAGACTCTTGAGAGTCCCTTGGACTGCAAGGAGATCCAACCAGTCCATCCTAAAGGAGATCAGTCCTGGGTGTTCATTGGAAGGACTGATGCTAAAGCTGAAACTCCAATACTTTGACCACCTCATGCAAAGAATTGACTCATTGAAAAAGACCCTAATGCTGGGAGGTATTGGGGTCAGGAGGAGAAGGGGACAACAGAGGATGAGATAGCTTGATGGTATCACCGACTCGATGGACGTGAGTTTGGGTGAACTCCAGGAGTTGGTGATGGACAGGGAGGCCTGGTGTGCTGCAATTCATGGGGTCGCAAAGAGTCGGACATGACTGAGTGACTGAACTGAACTGAACTGAAGAATAACGATAACCACAGCAAAATAGAAAACAATATAGAAAAATAAATTCTTCAAAATTAGATCTTTCAACCACTGAGGAAAAAAAAATCACTAAATTTTCTTTATATCCCACTTCACCATCAGAAGGTACTATTTATCTTTCTGCCTTTCCCTTTAATGCATTTAGCCAACTGAATTAAGCATACATTATGTACTGTACCTTAAAAGGGCTGTAAATACTAACTGAATTATATATCACTGACCTTGGCAATAATTATTTCACAATCTGCTAAGGAAATCACTTTTTTAAAAAATAATTTGTTATGTCCTTAATTCATTATGCTTAAAATGCTAAATTTTGCTGTAAGTTTTAACACTCATAGCAATTCTTTTTTTGTTGTTGTTGTTGTTTTTAAACTGTTTATTTTATATTGGAGGAGAGTTGATTAACAGTGTTGTATTTGTTTCAGGTGTACAGCAAGGTGATTCATTTATACATATACATGTATTTATTCCTTTTCAAATTCTTTTTCCACTTAACAAACCAACTTTTATTTATTCATTTTTTTGTTTTGTTTTAAAAATGAGCCACATTAGAAAGTTAAAATTCCAGGGAAGGATTTAATGCAAAAACTTAATCATTATGTGTAAATTTTGTATAACACTTGGACAATATCTAGAATCTCAATATCCCTGTTGAAATGCCAATGCTTAGGGTAAATTAGAAAAGCATTAAGTTTTCCACTGACTAGAGGAAAGACAGTCTAGAGTCTTAGGTAAGTCATTACAGATTTCAGATTCAGAAGAATCAAGGCGCTGAAGAGTATAGACTGATTTTTTTAGTTCCAACCCCAGGCCCAGTTCTTCTGTTTCTGTTTCAGATGAGTAAAGAGAGTTTAGAAAAGAAAACTAATTCTGAATAGTTGAAGCAGCTACTTTAGTCTCTAAATTGAAGCAGAGTGGTGTGGTTGAAGTAATATGGGCTTTGCAGTCCATCAAATTGGATTTGAAATCTATTTTTATCACTCCTTGCTGTGTAAATGTCGGAGAAGGTGATGGCACCCCACTCCAGTACTCTTGCCTGGCAAATCCCATGGATGGAGGAGCCTGGTAGGCTGCAGTCCATGGGGTCACTAGGAGTTGGACACAACCGAGCGACTTCACTTTCACTTTTCACTTTCATGCACTGGAGAAGAAAATGACAACCCACTCCAGTGTTCTTACCTGGAGAATCCCAGGGACAGGGCAGCCTGGTGGGCTGCCATCTATGGGGTCGCACAGAGTCGGACACGACTGAAGCGACTTAGCAGCAGCAGCAGCTGTGTAAATGTAAGCAGTTTAGTTAACCTCTTGGTATCTGCACTTTCATTCTTAAAAGGGTGATAATATTTATGATAATAATACTTGTGAGAAATCAAGTTCATCACTTAATATATGGCACATAGAGGGCACCTGACATATGGCAAACAAGAACCTATTGACATCAGAATCATCTGAAGACTTGTAAACCACCAACAGGTGTCATAAGGGGGCTTCCCAGGTAACACTAGTGGTAAAGAACCAGCTTGCCAGTGCAGGAGACATAATGAGTTGTAGGTTCGATCCCTGGGCTGGGAATATTCCCTGGAGAAGGGAATGGCAACCCACTCCAGTATTCTTGCCTGGAGAATTCCATGGACAGAGGAGCCTGGCAGGCTACAGTCTATGGGGTCACAAAGAGTCAGACATCACTGAACGATTAACACACACACAGGTGTCATAAGAGATCCTAATCCCAGAACTTTGTCAGTAAGTTTTAAAAAACTACTGAGACCTTTAAAATAATGCACCACATGAAAGATTTATAGTTGTTATGAATAGTCCAAGATAACAGTGTTATACTGATCTTCTTTATTAATCAAACTTTGGATGTTGGTGTTTTAGTCCAAACACAACCCCTTACCTAATGACTATTTTCCCTAATTACAGGCAAGGTTCTCTAAGCAGAATTATTTGTTTCTGAAACTAGACTCACCAAGAATGCACATGCCCAAAATTCTGATTCAGTGGGTCTGAAATGATTACACACCAGTTCCCAAATGATGTTGATACACCTGGTCTGGGGACCACACTTTGAGAATTATTGTATGAGGAAATTTCCTCTTAGATTCTTTTAAATCAAGGCTATAAAGTAATATAAAATAAATGAGAACATGTTTTCTGTACATAAAATTTTAAATCATGTAAGGACATACAGGTATTATTTAGAGTAACCAAATTTTTCCTTTCTCTGTCCCCTCACTGAAAACCAGCATTCAACTGAGACCTTTTCAGAAGTGGGATCCTCCATATGTAGGATCGCACCAAGTCTCCAAGC
The DNA here is from genome assembly GCF_002263795.3 of Bos taurus. NCBI lineage: Eukaryota > Metazoa > Chordata > Mammalia > Artiodactyla > Bovidae > Bos > Bos taurus. The sequence goes on from NC_037329.1 coordinate 102,061,622, forward strand.
TGCATAGTTAATTAATTCTTCCATTAACTAAATTTTACCTGTCAACATACCCTCTATTGCAGATTGAAAGGTGTCTCCCAGAAATGATATGTTAACCCCCATACTTGTGAATGGCACTGGGTTGTAAAAAGAGTCTTTGCAGCTGTCGCTAGTTAAGATGATGTCATACTGGAGTACAGTGGATCCTAATTCAGATAAAACTGGTGTTCTTATGAGAGGAGGAGCGGACAGACATGGAGGAAGAATGCCATGTGAAAGTGAAGGCCGGGATTGGAATACTGCAAGCCAAGGAATGCCAAGAATGCCAGCTACCACCCTAAGAGAGAGGGACATACAACAGGTTCATCCTCAGAGCCCTCAAGAGATGCCAAAACTCTTGACACCTTGATCTCCAACTTCTAGCCTCCATAACTGAGATAATGCCTTTCTCTTGTTTCAAGCCACCCAGTTGGTGGTACTTTGTCATGGCAGATCTAAGAAACCAATAGGCCATCCTTACCCTAAGACCTACAAAGCTCTCAGCCTACCTCTCAAATTTGCTGCAAATTGCAACATTGTTTAGTGTCTTTTTCCCCCACTCCTTTCATTTTCTCAGGCTTAGTGGGGGCTGTATTAAAGGGACAAGGAAGAAGAGGGTGGAGCAGGTGGGACCATGTCACTACAATCACTGGAACTCAAGAAAGCTGTACCACTGTGGAAAAGAACTTCTGACCATTTCCCTTTGCTTCCACCTCAGGCTTCTCAAGCTCTGAGCTGTTTTAATTGTCCTTCACCTTCAACATCCTGGCTCAAGTGCTTATTTCTGGCTCTGATCCTTGGCTTTTCTCCTGGCTGTTCTCGCCCCTTGCTCTTGGCTTTGATACCCCTGCCGTGTCCTGCAGCTGGACCTCATAGAACTTTCCACTTGCCCTTCATTTTGGACTTATCACAGCGATTTAACTGTTTGGTGAGGAGAATGTTCAATTGTTGTGAGTGGACTCAGGCATAGAGATCCACTCAAGCTTGTTTTTCTAGAAATAAATGACTCTCTAACAATCTCCTTTCATTAAAAAAAAAAAAAAATGTATCTGCACCTTGAAGACACCAGATCTTTTATATCCTTCTTAATTACTTTTTAACCTTCTCCAAGTCCTCTGACTTTTGGGACCCTGATGGATTCCTACTGCTTTAGTTCGATTGCCATTTTCAGACTAATTTCCACTGCCTCCAGCCAGTAATCTCTTCTACTTTTGCTTTGTCTTCCTTGCCCTATCTGTCTTCAGTACTCCATTCCACATTTATCACTGTCTTTAAATCCATTTCACCCTGTTCTTCCTTTCATTCTTTCCTGACATAGAGATTCCCAATGCTAGCCATACATTAGAATCACCTAAGGAGCTTTAGAAGACTGAGATTCTAACTTATTTGGAGAGGACCCAAGCATTAATATTTCTTAAAATCATTTCCCAGGTAATTCAACTCTTCATCTACTGTTGATAACCACTGGCTCAGCGGTTTCAACATCTGTGATCAAGACCTTCCTCACTTCCTAGCCTAACAGGTCCTCAATTCCAATTCTTCACATTGTCATTTCCTTTCACTTTCACTCAGACATACCTTACAACACATCATAACTTTCAATAACTCTACCATCTACCAGCATAATCTCAGACTCTGACATTGAACTAATTTCAACCTTTTTCTCACCTTCTCCATTTCTAGTAAATAAGCTCTAAATTCTTGTTATGACCCTGTATTGCTTCTTGACTTTTTCCAATTCATCATATCTGATGACTTTATTTACAGGTCTACACAGCCAGAAATGTGGTCAATAATTTCAGTAATGCTACCATCTATTAGGAAAGAATGCTTTCATCACTTGTCCACAGAGGGAAAGGAACTTCTGCTTCTTAAAAGGAAAGTCTTAGAAGAATACTTAAAGCCTCTTCTCCAGAGTCCTCATAGACACGCCCCCAAGGAAGACATGGTTGATGAGCATCTGACTGGTGAGGATGGAGAAGGAATCTGTGCCTGTGTGGCTCAGTCTCTCTACTCCTCTAATGAGTTGAGGGTGCACAGTTGTTTCTTCTCTAGGAGGCAGAGAATAAGGACAGTTTTTCTTAGCTCCCCCAATAACTGTGTGGATAAGTTCGAATTCAGTGGAGGTACTACTTGGTTTAGTCACTAAGTCATGTCCGACTCTTGCAACCACATGGACGGTAGCCTGCCAGGCTCCTCTGTCCATGGGATTTTCCAGGCAAGAATACTGGAGTGGGTTACCATTGCCTTCTCTAGAGGATCTTCCTGACCCAGGAATCGAACCCGGGTCTCCTGCATTGCAGGAGGATTCTTATTGGTTTCCAGTGTGCCTTCTTTATTTTGGCTAGAACAGTAACAAATAGGGATACTCAATCCCTATCTATCAACAGACTCAACTAATTAACTTCCCTTCATTCCTTTTGCTGAGCATCTGAATTGGGAACCATAAAATAGGATTTCTGTTGCCAGCTACTCTTGTTGTGCAGCTTGTTACACGAAAGTACAAAGTCCTACTTATTGCACCCACAGGAATTCTTTACTTCTAAACACAACTTGACCCTTATTTTTTACATCATTTTGTTGTTATTCCTCATCTATGCTTAGTATTTAGCTCCTTTCCCATAGGAATCCCTATTCTACTAAAGCCCTAAATCCACCCCCTCCCAAACTTGCAGTAGATGAACTAAGCTCCTTCAGTTTTGAGGAGACCATACAACATTGACAGTCTTCACATTTCTTATCAGTACTTTCAAATTTATTTCCATCTATCTTCTCTTCCTTTGTGCTTTCTCTCTTAGGATTAACAATTCTTTTTTCCTTGGTAGCTTTTCATGACATTCTGTCTCTCCCCTCTCTAGACCTTATTCCATGAAGTGTTCTCACTTGTTTGCATGTTTAACTTCTCACTTTCTGCAAAATAATTGCCCTCTGCTCACCAACATGTACACAGCAAACAAAGCCATAAACTGAAAGCAAAATCCTCAATCCTATTAGTCTTTGAAATGACATTTTCCCCTCTCTTCAGCACATAATTCTTTAAAGAATATCTAGATTTGCCAACTTCACTTTTCTGTCTCATACCTCACATTTTTATGCTCCCCTTAAATCAAAGAAAATGCTTCATTTATAATTCATCAAAAAATTATAAACATCAACAACATTTTGTTTAGTTATCACATTGCCTCTCTCTTCTTTTCATATTTTCTGATCAATCTATACACTAGATTTTATCTCCTGATGGTAGGTAATAATATAAAGATAGTACCACTCTCTCAAATTCATATTCATATTCATAACTGTTCACTGGGACCTAAATTCAACAGGTCTTTGCCCCAGTGTCTCAGCTTATTCTTTACACCCTATTTCAGTAAATGGTAGCTTTACTTCCTAATGACTCAGGCTCTAAGAGTCAATGTCACTTCACACATTCATGTATTAATTTTTCCATCATTCGTTGTGTATCTGTTACTTGCCAGGGAGTGCATTTATGTCCTGGGTTTACACAGGAAAATAAAACAATACCTTTCTTCAGTGATCTTATACTGTAATTGGGGAAGCAGACTAACAAGTAAACACAGTATGTGATAAGTGCTATTCTAAAGGTTAATAAAAAGCCATCAGGGCATCAACAGAGAATGATTCATGTTGTGTGGGGGGAGTTGAAAAAAAAAAAGTGTTTCACATGGAATAGGTTTTTCAGTTGAGTCTTTAATGAGTATTCAGTCATTTGTAAAATCCTGCAGATGTGCCCTTTCTATTGTCTTTTACATACTTCCCCACCATCTATATCCGACTTCCACCATTTAGGAATTTTCCTGACCCAGGAATTGAACCCACACCTCTAGTGTCTCCTGCATTGGCAGATGGGCTCTTTACCACTGAGCCATCTGGTAAGCCCTCTGACTCTAGACTCTACTCTAAAATGGGACTTAATTATACCTTCACAGAGAATAATTCTAATCATGTTATTCACATGATCATAGACTTTATAGGAAATTTCTACCATTTGGAATGTAGTTTCTTCACCATGATGTTTAAATATTTCTTCAAAGACCTATCCATCTAATTATCTGCTGCTGCTGCTAAGTCGCTTCCATCGTGTCCAACTCTATGCGACTCCATAGACGGCAGCCCACGAGGCTCCCCCATCCCTGGGATTCTCCAGGCAAGAACACTGGAGTGCGTTGCCATTTCCTTCTCCGATTCATGAAAATGAAAAGTGAAAGAGAAGTTGCTGAGTCTTGTCTGACTCTTAGCAACCCCATGGACTGTGGCCCACCAGGCTCCTTCCATGGGATTTTCCAGGCAAGAGTGCTGGAGTTGGGTGCCATTGCCTTCTCCGAATTATCTGCTAACCTGATGCAAAGAACTGACTGATTTGAAAAGACCCTGATGCTGGGAAAGATTGAGGGCAGAAGGAGAAGGGGACAACAGAGGATGAGATGGTTGGATGGCATCACCAACTCCATGGATATGGGTTTGAGCAAGCTCTGGGAGTTGGTGATGGACAGGGAAGACTGGCATGCTGCAGTCCCTGGGGTCGCAAAGAGTTGGACACGATTGTGACTAAACTGATGAAGCAAACATAGTTAGTATCACAGACAAGCAGCGCTTTGCCTGATTTTTATGTAATGCAGAAACTTTCTCTCCTCTAGGCCTCTGTATTCCTTTACCTTGAACGTTATCTTTCCCTTGCTGCCTTTTGAAATACTGTTCACCCTTAAAAATTTAAAATACTCCTTCATTCCAAACATGTCATGTGATTGTCTCTTTCTGCTCTCGTGACACATTCCATATTTTTTTTTTCCTTATCATGTGACTTGAAAATGTATCTACAGCCATGCCCCCAGCAATTACCATAGAATATAAACTTTTGAGAATAACAATACATTACTGTGTTGCATTTTCTTTCATTTCAACACAAATCACTTGTTAATTGGGGCAGTTGTTTCCACTTGATTTAAGAAGTCACAGTGTTTTTCTTTTATTATCCTTCATAGTTCAAGATAGCTGTGTGTTAAGTCATGATTTGTTGTGTGCAAAGTTCAGAAACTAAGATCTTGGCAATCGGTCCCATTCAGTTCAGTTCAGTCGCTCAGTCGTGTCTGACTCTTTGTGACCCCATGAATGGCAGCACGCCAGGCCTCCCTGTCCATCACCAACTCCCGGAGTTCACTCAGACTCATGTCTATCGAGTCAGTGATGCCATCCAGCCATCTCATCCACTGTCGTCCCCTTCTCCTCCTGCCCCCAATCCCTCCCAGCATCAGAGTCTTTTCCAATGAGTTAACTCTTCGCATGAGGTGGCCAAAGGACTGGAGTTTTAGCTTTAGCATCATTCCTTCCAAAGAAATCCCAGGGCTGATCTCCTTCAGAATGGACTGGTTGGATCTCCTTGCAGTCCAAGGGACTCTCAAGAGTCTTCTCCAACACCACAGTTCAAAAGCATCGATTCTTCGGTGCTCAGCCTTCTTCACAGTCCAACTCTCACATCCATACATGACCACAGGAAAAACCATAGCCTTGACTAGACGGACCTTTGTTGGCAAAGTAATGTCTCTGCTTTTTAATATGCTATCTAGGTTGGTCATAACCTTCCTTCCAAGGAGTAAGCGTCTTTTAATTTCATGGCTGCAGTCACCATCTGCAGTGATTCTGGAGCCCAAAAAAATAAAGTCTGACACTGTTTCCAATGTTTCCCCATCGATTTCCCATGAAGTGATGGGACCAGATGCCATGATCTTCATTTTCTGAATGTTGAGTTTTAAGCCAACTTTTTCACTCTCCTCTCACTTTCATCAAGAGGCTTTTTAGTTCTTCTTCACTTTCTGCCATAAGGGTGGTGTCATCTGCATATCTGAGGTTATTGATATTTCTCCTGGCAATCTTGATTCCAGCTTGTGCTTCTTCCAGTCCAGCGTTTCTCATGATTTACTCTGGGTATAAGTTAAATAAGCAGGGTGACAATATACAGCCTTGACATACTCCTTTTCCTATTTGGAACCAGTCTTTTGTTCCATGTCCAGTTCTAACTATTGCTTCCTGACCTGCATACAGATGGCAAATAGATGGGGAAACAGTGGAAACAGTGGCTGACTTTATTTTGGGGGGCTCCAAAATCACTGCAGATGGTGACTGCAGCCATGAAATTAAAAGATGCTTACTCCTTGGAAGGAAAGTTATGGCCAACCTACACAGCATATTCAAAAGCAGAGACATTTCTTTGTCAACAAAGGTCTGTCTAGTCAAGGCTATGGTTTTTCCAGTGGTCATGTATGGATGTGAGAGTTGGACTATAAAGAAAGCTGAGCACGAAAGAACTGATGCTTTTGAACTGTGGTGTTGGAGAAGACTCTTGAGAGGCCCTTGGACTGCAGGAGATCCAACCAGTCCATCCTAAAGGAGATCAGCTCTGGGTGTTCATTGGAAGGACTGATACTGAAACTGAAACTCCAATACTCTGGCCACCTGATGTGAAGAGCTGACTCATTTGAAAAGACCCTGATGCTGGGAAAGATTGAGGGCAGGAGGAGAAGGGGACAACAGAGGATGAAATTGTTGGATGGCATCACCGACTCAATGGACATGGGTTTGGGTGGACTCTGGGAGTTGGTGACGGATAGGGAGGCCTGGCATGCTGCAGTTCATGGGGTCTCAAGGAGTCAGACAGACTGAGCGACTGAACTGAACTGAACTGAAAGGAAGAAGTAAAGGCCTTAAAACTATCCTCAGTTTTTGATGTGTTCCCCTACTTTACTGCTTCTTGATGGCAAAAACCAACTAACAAACAAAAAAACCATGCAACTAGACCAATCATGTCAAACTCAATGCTTAGAAAGTGTCTTCAAGCTTTATAGTCTGAGAAAAAAGCAAATTTAAATATTATTCCAAATTATATGATTTAGTTTTCTTCTTTTTTTTTTTTTACCATTCAACTCATTGATATCAAGAAGTTAATATAAGATATTGAAAAAGTGAGAGTTTACCCGGACTGCAGTGTCCAGACACTCTTGTGGTTTTCCTGTTTTGACTCTATTATGTGGTATCATAACAGCTGTACTCATTTCTATCCTGAGATGGCAGAGCCTTGGGTGCTTTTCTAGTATATAAGCTGAATTACATTCCTTGTTTCAGTGTGAAGTCTTATGACAAAATGATAATGATGATAAAGATTTAAATGCAGCTGTTATTTTCTTTCCTAATTTTATTTGAAGAAGCAATAAAATAATTTAGGGAAAATGTACAGACATACCACTAGAGACTAAAGAAAAATAAAGCCTTATTATATGAAAAAGTTATGGATACTATTCCATTCTTACTCTTTCCTTCCTACTTAAGATAACAGTAAACTATTAACAGTTATTGCAAATGAATTATGAGATAATTTATCCATGTGTTAATTCAGTGTTTTAGTAAATATTAAGTATTTATTAAATCTTAAGCAACTGTACAAGTTAATATGGATATACAGATAAAAATATATGGAAACTTTCGTGTAAGATATCACAGTGACAATAAGTATAAATCATCAAATAGGAGAGTAAGATAGAAATCTGGATACAATGCATGATGGGAATTAGAAGTGAGAGTTTCAGAAAACCAGAGAGGGACAGAGAGAGGGCTGGAGGAGATGGGAGCCTCATTTCTGTTCAAAGCAGGAATTAACCAAGGAAGAAAAATTTAAAAACTTTCAGTTACTAGTTTGAAAGCAAAAGTCAACCATTTCAGCACGTGAAGCTTTGTGTGCCCCTCAGACACCGAGTACAAGGGGCCAAAAGAATGTTGAGACAAATTTTGCTCCCCCCACCACACTTTTTTGAGGCTGAATAAAAGTAAAATACACATGGAGGTAATGAATAGGAATAACAGTTGTAAGATCCAGAAGAATATCCTTTGGAATATGGTTTTCTGCACAAACTTTAAAAATATGTATTAAAAAACCAAAATGGTATCATTGATAAAATCCAAGAGAACGTGATATTTGCTACAAAAGAGCTAAGATATGAGGGAAATGAAAAGAAAGAAAATCACAATGTGAAAAGAAAGAGGAATTTTAAACTATATTGAAAGGAAATTATGCAATAGCAGAATCGATACCACAGAAAAGTAAATCAGTATGTGGAAGACAATTTTGCAAACCTCTGCCAAGGGGGTGGCGGTGGAAGATGGAAGCCTGCATAGCATGCAAAGTCACTGAGGAACTGGAAAAATGACATAGAAGATGATAGATCTAGAGGTCTAAAAACAGTCGTCACATAGATAAGTAGCATTTCAAAAGCAACAGCCAGAACACAAGTAACCAAACTTATTGCAGCCTTACTAAACATCTGTATATGCCATTTGAAAGAGCTCTGCAGACTTCTGCAGATAAAGATGAAACACCACACCCAATTCTTTATTTTATAGATTTGAGTACCCCGTCCCCAGCACTCACAGCACTGAGTTGATTCTCACTAGTAGGTACATTTTAGAAAGCTACTTTGATTGAAAGAATAAAGAAAAGTCAACAAGTCTACAGGAATAAAGGTATATTAACCATCAGTTCGGTTCAGTACAGTTCAGTCACTCAGTTATGTCTGAACCTTTGTGACCCTATGGGCTGCAGCATGCCAGGCTTCCCTGTCCATCACCAACTCCTGGAGCTTACTCAAACTCATGTCCATCAAGTTAGTGATGCCATCCAACCATCTCATCCTCTGCACCTTCTCCTCCCACCTTCAATCTTTCTCAGCATCAGGGTCTTTTCTACTGAGTCAGTTCTTTGCATTACATGGCCAAAGTATTGGAGTTTCAACCTCAGCCTCAGTCCTTCCAATGAATATTCGGGACTAATTTCCTTTCTGATAGACTGGTTGGACCTCCTTGTAGTCCAAGGTACTCTCAAGAGTCTTCTCCAACACCACAGTTCAAAAGCATCAATTCTTTGGCACTCAGCTTTCTTAATAGTCCAACTCTCACAGCCATACATGACTACTGGAAAAACCATAGTTTTAACTAGATGGACCTTTGTTGGCAAAGTAATGTCTCTGCTTTTTAACATGCTGTCTAGGTTGATCATAGCTTTTCTTCCAAGGAGCAAGCATCTTTTAAATTTCATGGCTGCAGTCACCATCTGCAGTGATTTTTGAGCCCAAGAAAGTAAAGTCTGTCAGTTTCCATTGTTTCCCCATCTATTTTCCATGAAGTGAGGACAGGATACCATGATCTTAGTTTTCTGAATGTTGAGTTTTAAGCAAACTTTTTCACTTTCCTTTTTCACTCTCAAGAGGCTCTTTAGTTCTTCAGTTTCTGCCATAAGGGTGGTGTCATCTGTGTATCTGAGGTTATTGATATTTCTCCCAGCAATCTTGATTCTAGCTTGTGCTTCATCCAGCCAGGCATTTCACATGATGCACTCTGCATAGAAGTTAAATAAGCAGGGTGACAATATGCAGCCTTGATGTACTTCTTTCCTGATTTGGAACCAGTCTATTGTTTTATGTCCATACAAAGAACAAATAATTCATCTCTGCAACATGAAAGAGCAGAGTCCAACAAAGACAAATTTTTGTTTGTTTTATTTTATTTTTTAAATTAATTAATTTATTTTAATTGGAGACTAATTACTTTACAATATTGTGGTGGTTTTTGCCATACATTGACACGAATCAGGCATAGGTGTATGTGTGTTCATCATCCTGAGCCCCCCTCCCACCTCCCTCCCAATCCCATCCCTCAGGGTCATCCCAGTGCACTAGCCCTGAGCTCCCTGTCTCATGTATCCAACCTGGACTGGCCATCTATTTCACATATGATACTATACATGTTTCAATGTTATTCTTTTAAATCATCCCACCCTTGCCTTCTCTCACAGAGTCCAAAAGTTTGTTCTTTACATCTGTGTCTCTTTTGCTGTCTCACATGTAGGGTCATTGTTACCATCTTTCTAAATTCCATATATATGCATTAATATGCTGTATTGGTGTTTTTCTTTCTGACTTCACTCTGTATAATAGACTCCAGTTTCACCCACCTCATTAGAACTGATTCAAATGCATTCTCTTTAATGGCTAATACTCCATTGTGTATATGTACTACAGCTTTCTTATCCATTCGTCTGCTGATGGACATCTAGGTTGCTTCCATGTCCTGGCTATTATAAACAGTGCTGCGATGAACATTGGGGTACATGTGTCTCTTTCAATCCTGGTTTCCTCGGTGTGTATGCCCAGCAGTGGGATTGCTGGGTCATATGGCAGTTCTATTTCCAGTTTTTTAAGGAATCTCCACACTGTTCTCCATAGTGGCTGTACTAGTTTGCATTCCCACTAACAGTGTAAGAGGGTTCCCTTTTCTGTGTACCCTCTCCAGCATTTATTGTTTGTAGACAACAAGGACAAATTTGAAAGAAAAATGTTATTGGTAATTTTATAACACATAGTATTGTCTTTTCTGTGTACAAGAACAAATCTGCAGTTGTGTACATTCAAGAGATGCTGGAAAACACACATATAATCTGCATAAACATAAACTGAAGGAAAGAAAATACCAGTATATAAGAACTCAAACTGCAAAGTGTGTAATTCTGATGGTTTAAAATATTTTAAATGGAGATAAAATCAACAAGGTAGCCATAGAAACTATAGCAGTGTCTGGCAGAATAGAATTCACTTAATATTTGTTGAAAGGATATATTTTCTAGTGAATTATAAATTAGCAAAATTGAAACAAAAGTCAAAAGAATAAAACCACATCCTGAGAAGAACTAGAAACATTTGAAGAGCTCTAACCTCTAAAGCAGGTGCTGAGACCAGATGGTTTTACCTGTGAGTCCTCTTACCCTTCAAGGGACAGATAATGCCAATGATATCCAAACTATTCTAGGATATTAAAAAATAGAAAAATACTCTTGTCATTTTATAAAACTTGGCACTAACAATTATATTGAAATATGAAAAAGAAAATGGCAGGCCAATTTCAGTTTAGAATTCAAATGTAAAAATATTTCCAAACTGAAATCCAGCACTATATTAAAGTGTCAAAATTGAGCACATTATAGAATAACAATAATTTGTATCAAAATGTCAAAATTGAGTACATTATAGAATATCAATAATTGCTTCCATTTCCACCTCCCTCCTCCTCAAACACTTTAACTGTATGTTCCGATATGGCAGAGCAGGACAGGGGTCTGTCTTAGCCACCTTTTTATCCCCCATGTCCATCCCAGTACTTTGTCAGAGTTATCAGTAAATTTCTCTTAATATGTGGACAACTGAATGGTGAGGTCATGAGAGTAACAAGAGACATTAGCAATAGGTACAAATAAAATATGGAAAATAAAAAATAAGACAACTATTAATTGAGAGAAGGATACTATAAGAAACTAAAGCTAATCTTAATACATTACTTGATTGAGCAGTGAATGGTATGAACATAACCCTGTTAATATAAACACAGAATATTGACCTAACTGTGAATGTTATATTAGGAATATGAGGTGAGGGGAAATGGGATGCTAAGACAGTTTAATAATTGTAATAAACAAGAAATCAGAAGATATTTTCAATATGTATACATCTCTGCCATGACTGAGCAACTAAGCATACCACCCACGCCATCAGTTCAGTTCAGTCCTCAGTCGTGTCGGACTCTTTGCGACCCCATGAATCGCAGCACACCAGGCCTCCCTGTCCATCACAACCCCGGAGTTCACTCAGACTCACGTCCATCGAGTCAGTGATGCCATCCAGCCATCTCATCCTCTGTCGTCCCCTTCTCCTCCTGCCCCCAATCCCTCCCAGCATCAGAGTCTTTTCCAATGAGTCAACTCTTCGCATGAGGTGGCCAAAGTACTGGAGTTTCAGCTTTAGCATCATTCCTTCCAAAGAAATCCCAGGGCTGATCTCTTTCAGAACGGACTGGTTGGATCTCCTTGCAGTCCAAGGGACTCTCAAGAGCCTTCTCCAACACCACAGTTCAAAAGCATCAATTCTTCAGCGCTCAGCTTTCTTCACAGTCCAACTCTCACATCCATACATGACCACAGGAAAAACCATAGCCTTGACTAGACGGACCTTTTGGCAAAGTAATGTCTCAGCTTTTGAATATGCTATCTAGGTTCGTCATAACTTTCCTTCCAAGGTCTGAGTTTAAGCCCTTCTAAATTTTAAATTTTAATAACTCAAATTTCTTCCCTTTGGTCTTTCAACCCTAGGGATTATAGCAGCTTCCTATAGTTACTACCTCTAGGATATTTTAGGGTTCTCTTTTAACACTTTGAGCTACCTGGTTAGCAAATTTATTCTTATATTTTTCCTCTTAAATTCTCTTTGGTGTAATAAATGGCATAGTTTCTAACTCCTGACTCCACCATGCTATTATAAGGGAATGTCTCATATTATGCGGTTTTTATAATCACAATTAGGAAAAAATAATCACATATATATACACACACACATATATGGGTGTGTATATGTATCCCATCAGTTCAGTTCAGTCTCTCAGTCGTGTCTGACTCTTTGCGACCCCATGAGCTGCAGCATGCCAGGCCTCCCTGGCCAACACCAACTCCCGGAGCCTACCCAAACTCATGTCCATTGAGTCAGCGATGCCATCCAACCATCTCATCCTCTGTTGTCCCCTTCTCCTGCCCTCAATCTTTCTCAGCATCAGCGTCTTTTCAAATGAGTCAGCTCTTCGCATCAGGTGGCCAAAGTATTGGAGTTTCAGCTTCAACATCCCATCAGAAACTTTGAACAAAGAACGTATTTTCCACTGGGGAAAAAAATCTTTATTAAAAATAACAGAAACTCTAAACCAGGCAATAAAATAAATAATCATGTGAAACAATATTCTGAATTTTGGAAACTTGGATTGCAGTGTGCAGTGGTAAAAAGAATTAAATAACAAAAAAAGACTGATGAAATTTAAAATGTATTTGCCCTAAGATGTGACTTTTTCCCTCCCATTTGCTTATCAGGAGCCAGTGAGATTGACTGAACTTTTTAATAAGAGTTGTGTTTCCCTCTGCCTTATACTATATATCCTTTGCATTGTTTCCAACCACTATGTTTCTGGTAAATGCTTGACAGTGTTTTCCACATGAATAAAATGAGGCTGGTACTTTTGCACACAGAGCTTTGTTTGGTTAATACAGGGGGATTTAAATATCTTCTTGAGAGAGGTACTTCTACAGGCAACTTTGGTTCATTTCATAGGGCCTGCTCTTCTAAATCTCTGCTTTCTGCTTAATCACTGTGTTGGAGACATTGTGACTAAAGGCTAATTTGCATCAAAATAAATTCCCAGAAGGTTTGCTACTTGGATGAAATGGAATTAATTAAATATAATCTAAAGGTAGTTGGAAAAATACAGGATAAAAACTTAGTTTACCTGCTACTGGGAGCATTTCTTTAAACCCTCCTTTCTAAATGGTACCCAGAACGCCTTTCAAAAGTTATTCCTCCTTCTATTAAAAAAAAAAATCCTGTTCCTTAGCAATTCAACCTAAAACAAAGAAATAAAAAAATACTGCATGCTAAACAAATTCACAGCATACATTTTGTAGAGGCAAGGCAAGCTAACATTAATAAATGAAGCTATTTAGGCTTGATTTGCGTATTTAACTCATCTTAATTACACATGCATTCAGCAAACATTTTAAAAGCTGCAATCAATCTTTCACAGACATGGTTAGTTATTTATATGCAATAACAAAAACCAGAAACCTTGTTAATGATTATTCTGTTTCTAATTTATATACCAGTGAGATTATTTATATAATAATAATATATTTTTCTTTAACAATTTGTAAACCTATAAAGTTAAAATGCTTTGGTTTCACAAAGTTATTTCTTAAAAAGATTTGCAGAAAATGTCAGTTACCCCAATTTTTCTGTTATATTTAGTATGTGACCCTGTTCAATTTAAAAACGGTCTTTATTAAATTCTTTATTACTTTTTAAACTTGATGATTAAGATAGTAGCTGTTATAGAAACAAATGGTACATCTTGCTGCAGACTTTTTTTCTCAAGGTGGTTTCAACTTTAATTTGACTCACCCTTGGACACAGTTTGCTTTCTTTTCTTTAATAGTACTTTTCATTGGTCATATTATTTGAAATTAAAAATTCATAGGACACAATTGCACGATGTAATCCTCTTTAATTTCATTCAATTTTATGTAGAGAATTTTTTTTCTTAAAAATCAAGAACTATTTTACTCTAAGCAATTATTTTCTAGAAATATACACAGAAATAATGTTATGAGCAGGCAGTGCTTCTGTATTGCCATGTGAGGGGCTGGCAGGACTGAGGGGTTGCTAGGCGCAGGGAGTGCTATGGACAGGAAAAATACAGTGCATAAAATTTTTTTCTGTGCAATGATCAAATGGCTGTGAAATTCAATTATTAGGGCTCCATTTCCTGTAGTTCCTCTCTATGAGGATTGTTTTATAAAATAAAAAATCCTGAGAGATTAACCCTTCTGCCTGAATTGCCTTGAAAACGCAGAGGTCATGTGAAGAAAAGAAAGTTGATGAAGGGTAAATGTGTTAAACTTAATACATTTCTTAGGAATGGCCTTATTGTGTGTGTGTACTAACTTGAAAAATATTTATTAAATACCTCTCATGAGCCAGCTTGTCTCTATAGTTATAATTATGAAATGATGAAGATAATAGATGTTATCCTGCTATCACAAAATTTATAATCTATGTATTGTTACTATGTAATAATTAACATTTACTTAGCACTTCCTGTGTCTCAGGCAGTAATCTAAGCTTTTTACATGAATTAGCTTAAACCTCATAATGACACCATGATTTAGATACTCTTACTACTCCTGTTTTGCAGATGAGGAAACTGAGGCTCAGAGTCTTCCAAAGACAGTAAGCTGCAAAGCCTGAGTTCAAGTTCAGGCAATGTACCTCCAGATCCTGTGCTCTTAACTTCTGCATTATATGCATGTATAATATTCATCTGTTTAGATATATGCCCAACTATGAAATATAAATGCAGCTTTTCATTTTGAGATTGCATGTTGGCTCAAAGTAAGTTTACTTTAGATTGTGTTGGTTATAGAGGCAAAAACTGGGTTAGGTCAGTCTTAGAAGAGTAGCTGTGTTGGTTATTGAGGCTCATTTTTTTTGTCTGTTACACAGGAGGAAGAAGGTTAATATCAGCCTTAGGAATATGTTCACTGTAGTGAATCCAGCCAGTTGGCTGGCTTTCAAATCATGAGTCTGTTGCTGTTTGGCTTTTCAAGGAGTGTTTACTGAAATTAGTTGTCATTGATTAATTAAATAGGTTTAAAACCAGTTCTGGTTATTTACTTGCAAGCAGGAGTATGGAACCGCTACTAATTGATTGGACAGGTTCAAAACTAGTTCTGTAGTTTGTTAACATGGTTATAGAACAATCTTCTCGTTTCAATTTCTTGCATATAAAACATTAGGTTACTTTATAACAAAACAATTACTATCTTGGCTTTGGCATTCTTTCCTTTTGCTGTTGTAGAATAGTGCTTCTGTTTGCTCATTTCGAAAATGGTAATCACAGTAATACCATCTCATTGAGCTGTTCTGTGAAGTAAATGTGGCAATGAAAGTAAAGCACTTAACACAGTGCTTTAAGTACATAATAAGCACTCAATAAATGAACAGCTGCATTTTTGACCGGGAGTCATCAGATATCTTCATGTAGTTGTTTAAAACATTAAGAGACAGTGGCGTAGTCGATGCATAGATACACTACTGGGTTAGAACCACGTTATGGCAAAGGAATTGAGGGAATAAAACAGGGCACATTTCATGTCATGACAGATGAGATTAAAATAAAAAAAGAATATTGGAAAGAAGACCAAGCTATTTATCTAAAAATAAGCATATCTGGTGAGGATAGTTTTGTTTTCTTTTTTTCTCAGTAGTGATCTTCATGTAACTGATTACTTTTTCATTCAACAACTTTTACGAAATCCTACCAGAGCTGTCTTGGGCCTTGGGATGATATAGTGGTACAAAACAAGCAAGTTTCTCCTACGGGGCCTATTCTAGTGGGTGGAAAATAACAATAAAAAGGAATACAAATTCATTAACTCATTTTAGTTATCGATGAGTGATACAAAAGAAACAGGATGACCTATGTGTTGGGTACCAATCTCTGCTGAAACAGTTAAACACTGGAGTCTCAGGGGCTTGACACACTAGAAGCTTAGTTCTTATTTCATAGAATGTCCTGTCAGAAGGTCCTAATCAGTAGCTTTTCTCCTTGAGGTGGTTCTGAAACCCAGACTCCTTATATTCATGCTCTGCCATCTTCTAGAGCTCCTCTGCCTTCAGCCTGCAAACAGTCAAAAACAAAGAGCTTAGAGGATTGTGTAGGGTATTTTATGGTCCAGACCTATGTTGGACTTATTTCACAAATGCCCACATTTCACTGGGCAAAACTTGGTCACAGGGCCACTCCTGACCTTGTCTGGCTGAGTGTCCAAGGGGAAAGGAAAAATGGTTCCACAGAATTTTCTGCTACTATACTGAGAGCATAGAAAGGAACCCTCACATGATGAATCTCAGTGCCCCTCCATTGCTGTCATTGTTTTTCAGTCGCTAAGCATGCCTGACTCTGTGACCCTATGGACTGTAACATATCAGGCTCCTTTGTCTCTTACGATCTCCCAGAATTTGCTCAAATTCATGTACATTGAGTTGGTGGTGATCTCTAACCATCTCATCCTCTGTTGCCCCCTTCTCATTTTGCCTTCGATCTTTCCCAGCATCAGGGTCTTTTCCAATGAGTCAGCTCTTTGCATCAGGTGGCCAAAGTATTGGAGCTTCAGCATCAGTCCTCCCAATGAATAGTCAGGGTTGATTTCCTTCAGGATTGACCAGCTTGATCTCCTTACAGTCTCAGGGACTCTCAAGAGTCTTTGCCAGCACCACAACTTGAAATCATCAATTCTTCAGTATTCTGCAGTGGAAAGACAGGATAAAAGACAGTTTTGCCAAGTGAAAGAGAGTAAAACCTTCACTCTTGAATATAAGCAAATCCTCTATAGACAGAAGAGGAGAAACCTGTAATGTGAACAAATGCCTCATGGGAAGATGCCCCTCAACCTCTCCAGAAGTCTCCATCTTCAGGGTTGCTATTCAGACATATTTTGAACAGGTGAAGTATTCTGCTCAGAAAGCCCTGACCATACAGAAACAGGAAAAGAATTATGGAACACAAGGCATGAGAAGGAAGAATGGTGAAGGATGTGGTCAGATAGGCAGACAGAAGCCAAACAATACAAAGCCTTTGGACCTAAGTGAAGAGCTGAAAATTTATTCTTAGTGTGACGGTAATCGTTTGGGTGATTGTAAGCAGTAGCATGGTGTGATCTGACTCAGGTTTTATTGATCACTCCAGTGCCTGAGATAGAAATGGATGAGGAGTGTGGTGAGGGTAGGAGCAAGGAGATGATCAAGGATGCTCCTGCTGTCCTCATCATCTTGGGATGTTATCCTGCAGCAGAGTGGTAACAGTGGAGAAGGGCAGAGGTGAGCAGAGTAAGGCTGTATGTTTAAGACAGAACTGATATACTGGATAAGGGGGTAGGGTGGAGGTGGAGAAAGAAAGGGAGGTCTTCCAGTTCTCAGTTTTCTTTTAAATGTGGTTTTATATGGAGCATAGTTGATTAACAACGTGGTGTCAGTTTCAGGTGTACAGCAAAGTGATTCAGCTATACATATACCTTTCAAGTTCTTTTCCCATGTAGGTTATTACAGAGTATCAAGCAGTGTTCCCTCTGCCTTACAGTATATCCTTGTTGGTTATCAATTCCCAGGTTTTTGATTGCTTAGGCTTTTTTGTTTGGTTGGTTTTTTGAGCAACTAGTGATGCTGTTTACTTAAAAGGAAAGATTTGGCAAGGGTCAAGAGAAGCAGCTTGGAAGTAAAAATCAAAAAGTCTGCTTTTGCATATCATGTCTAACATGCAGGATCAGACAGATCCCAGCAGAAAACAGATGAAACACGGAATGTACTCCAGTTGAATGTTTACAGAAATGGGAACAAGGTTAAGGGGCCAAGCATAGCACCCAAGGCTAGCAATAATAGAGAACCATTACTACCCCTACAGCTGAAGGGGCCAGGGAAGGAGATCACAGCGGACACAGTGTGAGCTGTCACCATTATAGACAACCTGCACAACACAAGCAGTGGAATTAGGCGGAGGACAGAGCCAATAAGAAAATCACAGCTGAACAGGAAGGGAGCTGAAATGGTCATTTATCCATCTTCCATATTGTTTGGCTCTTCTGTATCCTGCTGGCACTGTCCTCTGGCTCACTCTGAACAGAGGATGGAGGGCCTGAAAGCCCATGATGTTGTAGTTAGTAGACATCAGGGCACAGAGCAGGGCAGTGCCACATGGGGAATGCATCTGAGGGATAAATGGAAAAAATCAGCACTCATGCTGATAAGACTCCTTCCGAGGATCTTTAAGGAGACAGATAGCTAAGGGCAGAGGTACTGAACATCACCAGTATTTCAATGGCCTATGTCACATGTATTACGGGCTAATATTTGTGTTCTTTCTTTGCACTGAAGGCATTGTACCAACATTCCACACGCATTATCTCATGTAATTCTTAAAACAGACCTAAATGATGATACAACGTTTTTATCATCTCATTAGACATGGGTAATGGCATTTAATCTATAGATTTGTTTTGAGAATTGCATGAGGCGACTAAAGCACAGTGAATTGAAGCAACCTATTTAATGTCGCACCACTGTTTGGTCGCACAGCAGAGCCAAGAATAAAGTCGGAGATGTTTCTGTCCCCAGGGCAAGTCAGAGAAACCATTATTGCACACAGCTTCCCTGAGAGAATCAAATGCTGGAGCAATGACATGTTAGCTCATGTGGCTTTTTTTTTTTTCTTTTTTTTGGGAAAACACTACCCTCTTTTTCATTTTTTTCACTTCTTTGGGGGGAGAAAAAAAACAATTCTGACAAGAATTCATCAAAGAAGATATTCCAAATTTTAATGTCCTGATTTGGGTATTGCTTTTGATTAAGGCTGTTTGCAGACCAGAATATTAGTAACCCTCATATTCCCTATACGACAAAGAAAAAGGAGGAGATTCACTTTTATCTTGGGAACAAAGCTGGATAGAAAAGCTTTTTTAACTTTTCTTAATTCATGAAGCATTTATCTTCGAGTCAGGTTTTGTTATAGCAGCACAAATGTGGTCCGTCAGCATTTCCATTATATCCCCATATTTCCAGGGCTTTTCAAGAGTGCCTTGGAGATTCAACTTTGAATTAAATCTTGGCATTCAGGGTTTGAATCAGGAAACTCCATTTTCCATACCAATTAATCAAATAGTTTAGAGGTTCTCAATTTAGAAGAGGACCAAATGTAAAATTTTTATTAACACAGAAATTATTTTAAGACAAATTTACTAATACTTAGACCATATTAGCACTCATTATATAATTATATTTAACTATATATGGTATTGTATACTCAGTTGATCAGTTGTTTATGATTCTTTGCTACCCCATGGACTGTAGACCACCAGACTCCCCTGTCCATGGGATTTCCCAGGCAAGAATACTAAAACAGTTTGCTATTTCCTACTGAGTTCTCAAAAAAATTAACCATAAGTTCTCCTAAGATAATATATGAAAGCTAACTACAACATCTTATATTTGCCTTTTTGACTTTGTAAGTAATTTTTTCCTACTTTGGGAATTTGGATGATTTGAAGTCCTCAGCATAATTGGTTTAATATTATTAACAGCATCAAGATACTAAACCAGAAGAGCCTGAATAGGGGGAATCCTGAGAGGGTGCCAAAGTGTTTCAATATATTTTTATGAATTTTAAATTCATGTGGGGAAATTTTGCATTCTATAAAAAGGGATTAATAGCATGCATTAGTTCTGTAAATAGATACTTGAAATTTAATGTGTTGAATTCGGTGACAATAATGAGGATTAAATAAGTTTAATTACAAAGCCTTTCCTCTTAGTTCCAAACTAGTCTGTGAATGTTCTGTGGCAGTAAGGAGGCATAATGATGACCCTGTATCTTTTAATATCTCCTTCTATGGTCTTTTCTGAAATCTCTCCTCCTTAAATAGTTTAGGATTAAGTCAACAAAATGTAGTGAATAAAAAATAGATGAAGCCTTTTGAGTACACTTACTCTCCTTCTGACTGACTTCTGTCCAGCCACAATGGCTTCTTTTCTGTTTCAGAAACATACTAGGCAGACTCCCACATTGAGGCATTTGTTCTAACTTTTTCTCCTTCTTGGAATGCACTTCCTCCAGATGTCTTCTTGGGCAACTCCCATTACTGCCTCAGTCTTTGCTCAAACCCTGCTTTCTGAATGTGATCAAACTCTATCACTCTACTTGATAATTGGATTTGCCCTTAGATCTTCAATCCCAGAATTCATGACACCCATTACCCTACCTGACTTTTCTTCTTTCTACAGTATTTATTCTCTTCTAACACACTTAGCTTCCCTGGTGGCTCAGATGATAAAGAATCAGCCTGCAATGCTGATTGCAGGGAGACCTGGGTTCAGTCCTTGGGTTGGGAAGATTCCCTGGAGGAGGGCATGGGAACCAACTCCAATATTCTTGTCTGGAGAATCCTGATGGACAGAGGAGCCTGACAGGCTATAGTCCATGGGGTTACAAGGAGTCAGACGTGACTGAGTGACTAAGCAACACACTCATACCTTCTTAAAATGTCTGTTCCTTCACTCTTCCCCTAGATTTTAAGGTCAATGAAGACAGGTTTCTTTGTTTTATTCATTGACATATTCTAAGAATTGTGCTGAGAATACATTAATTGCTCAAAGATATTTGTTAAATGAATGATGCATTATAAAATGAAATCTGAATTTCATCCCATAACAATAATCTGCAAACAACATTTCAGATTTAACTTTCTCTGTTCTCTGGTTCTTCTATAAGACTTGAGTTATTTCCCTAGGATAGGTAAGAATGCACTTTGAACATTGATGACACAATGAAAGGTCCTACATTTAAATCCTTTTATAATGTTTTGTTGTCCAGTTGCTAAGTCATGTCTGACTCTTTGTGACCCCATGAACTGCAGCATGTCAGCATTCCTTGTCCTTCACTATCTCCCAGGGTTTGTTCAAACTCAGGTCCATTGAGTCAGTGATGCTATCCAACCATTTCATCCTCTGCCACCCTCTTCTCCTTTTGCCTTCCATCTTTCGCAGAATCAAAGTCTTTTCCAATAAGTTGTCTCTTCATATCAGGTGGACAAAGTATTGGAGCATCAGTATTAGTCCTACCAATGAATATTCAAGGCTGATTTCCTTTAGGATTGACTGGTTTAATCTCCTTGCCATCCAAGGGACTGTCAAGAGTCTTCTTCAGCACCACAGTTAGAAAGCATCAATTCTTTGGCACTCAGCCTTCTTTACGGTCTAACTCTCACATCCATACATGACTACTGGAAAAACTATAGCTTTTACTATATGGACCTTTGCTGGCAAAGTGATGAATTTGCTTTTTTAATATGTCTAGATTTGTCCTAGCTTTCCTTCCAAAGAGCAAGCACTTTTTACTTTCATGGCTGCAGTCATCATCCACAGTTATTTTGGAGCCCAGGAAGATAAAATCTGTCACTTCCACTTTTTCCCTTTCTGTTTGCCATAAAGCAATAGGACTGGATGTCATAATCTTAGTTTTTTGAATGATGAATTTAAAGCCAGCTTTTTTTAATCTTCTCTTTCACCCTTGTCAGGAGACTCTTTAGTTCCTCTTCACTTTCTGCCATTAGGGTATAGTGTGCTATGGGCTCATTTTTGGAAATTTTGTAGTTAATTTCAATTAGTTTTATCTATTGTTTGGAAAAGATAAATAAGTAGATGCAAAGCATGCTTTTCTCAAAATAAATGCTTATTTTGTGTTAAAAGTACTACTGGACATGTTTGTAACATTTTTTATACTTGTAATAATCTTAATACCAAACTCAGAATTTATGAATTAAAATGTGATCTTGTGATTAAAAAGGAAAAAGAACCCCATACCCTCAGCAGTGATGAAAACATCCTGAAAATGAGGGCTTTCTATAAGAATTCACTACTTGGCACCATGACTAGAAAGGTATGCTAATTGCAAATGGAGTCATTTAGTGAGAATTCACTACCAGTTCAATGATATAACTGTGAGAATACTGGAATTTCACTGTAAAATACCAATGCTGGTGACACACTCACCAGTACAGCCATGTCTGATTCTACACGGTAGCTGACAGCAAAATTTAGCATTTTCTACCGTGAGTATGTATTGATTTTATTAATTGACTTAAACATTACTTTAAAACAAACAAGATCATTTGTTATCTTTCCATTTCTTTTCACATGTATTGAAAGGAATTTATCTGACTTGCGTTTCCGCTTTGTCTTCTTAGGGGAAATGTGAGCAGTCTCTCTACGGTCACATGCATTCCATCAATGACGCCACCTTCACTCCTAGGGTGAGTTGAGTTCTTCCACTAAGTTATTTTACAGCCTTATTATTCAAATTCACTTTAATGAAAAAAAAATGCCAGAGAAAAATGGCAGGTTAACAGGGTGAGAGGAGAGAACAAATTTGTAAACTGACTACAGCAATGAAAACAATGTACACATAATATAGAATTAAAGAAGTTCAAAACACACTTTACAGTGGTAAGTAAAGGGGAATCTTCTATTGTACTTAATTCCACTTAAACACATGTTTCAAGGCTTTCTGTCTAGCGTGGCCTTCAAGAAAGTAAGTAGAATATAAGCTTGTAAATTTTAGTGTAAGATCATAAACTAAAGAAAATGATTGACAGGATAGTCAAGAATAGAAATTGTTAAAGAAATGGGGCCTTTCCTCAGGGTAGAATAGAGCAACCTTGATTTAACAGTTTTTCAGTTTCTTATGAAAAAGTTTCAAATATGTCTTTCTTTATATAAACTGATGACATAGCAAAAATATTTATCTACAGTTTGAGTTATGTACAGATCGGGATGATTTTGCCAGTGATGAAGATTGTTAAACATGGCTTTGAGTTTCTGTGCTAATTGGGATTGTCTCTAAAAGGGCTTCCTTGGTGGCTCAGTACAGAATCCACCTGCAATACAGGAGACCCAGCTTCAATCCCTGAGTCAGGAAGATCCCTGGGAGAAGGGAATGGCTATGCACTCCAGTATTTTTGCCTGGAGAACTCCATGGACAAGAGGAGCCTGCCAGGCTACAGTCCATGGGCTCAAGAAGAGTCAAACACAACACTTTCACTCTCACTAAAAGAGTTCAGATGGTAATCATGGAAGGATGATTTTGTTTGTACCTTCTCAAATGAAAGCACTTTGACTAGATAGATGACTTCTCAAGCCCCTTCAAACTATATGATTTAATTATATCTAACATTTTAATTTGACTCTCAGTTCCCAGTAGAGTGTAAATCTTAGTTCCATATTCCTCTTTCTTTCCCAATTAGCTAAAAATGAAATGATAGATTACCTACACCCAACCTCAAAATGATAGCATAGTCAAAATTCCATTACTATCATGCTGTTATTATTCTTTTAGAGAGAGAAGAGTGTTCACTAAAAATAATTCACTAAGAATAATTTCTGCTAACAGAATGTTGTTTACTTCAAGTGAAATCGTGCTGGGGTCACCAGCCCTGGAATATTCATGATTGGCTCAACTAAAATTAAATTTTAACAAATTTGTTTTAGTAAAGAATTTCCATTTAATTGACTCTCTTGAGTCAATATATTATAAATTAGTTCTAAATACCAAGTGAAATTTTATTTCTAGCAGAGTATATAGCCATTTAAGAACTGTAGACCCACATGATAGGATATTTATGCTAAACAATCTATTAAGTGGCTTAAAGCTTCACATACCTTAGGAAAATTAAATGGAAGCTAAAATGTAGTAAAGTAATATTTTGTTAGTCAAACATTTATTTTGGCAAGTAGTCTTATAGCTGGAAAGTTCACACCATTTAACAATCCTAAACAGTACAATTAATAAATATGGAAATACCTAAATTAGATTTATTCACTCAGCAATCAAGGGACACATACATTAATTATGTGTATTTCAAAAGCAAGATAATGAATATGAGGTCCAGGTGCCCAATATCAAAGTGACTGACCAAAGTGACTGTCCAATATCAAAGTGTTGTTGTTTACACACTTTGTTCATACCAAAGGGACTATTACAACACTGTTCCAAATCAACGTTCCCCAAGCCTCATTGAATTTTTCCATTAATTTATCTCTTCTTTGCTATAAATATTTAATTACTGTTAAGGAAATGCTGTTTTATTTTGATGAATGACACTCTTAAGTGAAATTTTCAGTCATTTATGTCAACTGTTTTGAAAACTGTCATATTTCACATACCTGTTAGGGAGTGTCAGGAGGATGAAGGCAGCAGTAACCAAAAGAGTGCAAAGACTTTCAGGATTTCTGAAGGAAATGGCGTTGTGACACAGTTCACATTCAAACTCTCAAAGTTGTGATCATAAATGCATTATATGGTACATATATAGCAGGCAGAGAATTGTGTAGTATCAGGTCTGTCTGATAATTGTTTGATGCCTTACGGATATGCATTCAAGTTACATTACCAGTTAAAATGCACTTAGCTATTTACATAAACACAATTTTTGGAAAATTCTTTAATTTTAGATTTGTAAGCAGAAATCAAAAATGTAAAACTCAGTGAGATCCAGCTAGCCACCAAGAATCACAGAAACAAATATACAATATCAGTATGTATGCATGGTTCTATATAAAAGTGTATAAATTAAGATTTATTTCTGTGTTATAGGACTAGGGCCCCAGTGTCTTCATCTCTGACTGATTTTTCTATTGGAGATAGATTTTTATCTAAAACCTCTTTTTAAAGTAATCTGCTAATGAAACATTTTAAGGACCTATGAAAGCTTTTTACTAAGTCAGTTTTGTAAAGCAAAACCAATTTTTTTTGAGTTGATTGTAATTACCATGATAATATTAATAGACACAGACAACTCAATATAAGTAATTTTTTAATTGTAGAAATATATAGCAAGAAAATGAATAGGGGATCCCTATCGGAGTGTCCCCTGCCTTTAAATTTTTAGAAAATTGACCTATAGTCTGGCTAGGGTGGAGATTCCATCAGGCCTTCTAAGAACTTTTCTTGATCCTCTTCTAGAGTGATGTTATGGTCAGGCGAGTGTCCTTATATTTCTGTGGATATTTCCAACTGTTCCGAGACATACATAGCCAGGATGGCTGTGCTATGCCTGCCTGGAAAAGTCAGATGAACACTGTAAATCAACTCTATTAGAATACCAGTACATCCTTCCGTGGGACTGTTTACCTCCGTCTTGCACATTCAAGCTAGGAATTTAGTCTCAACACATTGATTGTTGAAACAAAGCTGAAAGGCTTTGTAGAGTCAAAGGTAATTCTAGTAGTTCTAGAATTCTAATCAGCTCATAAAAGAATAAGTTTCACACATCCTTAAGTTCTATTCTCACTAATTTTAATTAACCTATTGCTTTATTCAAGTATTGTTATATTGATTATTTTAATATAGTAGTATATACTTTAATTATATAAAATGTGTATATTTTGATTTTGAAATGAATGACATATAGCTTTAATAGAAGGCTATTCAAGTTCTGACTTGTTTTTCGTCTACAATTCCATGGAAACTGCCTGCTATGAATAAGAGTGATGGAAGGTGAAGTCTGTCAGTTTCACTTTGCAGCAGTTTGGAGTTTTAAATAAGTAAGACAGAAAGGGATTTAATAGGACTTTGCAGCAATGTAGACTCCTACCCCATCTGTTGGCCTTGAGTCATATAGAGGACAAGAGAAATAATTTCTTGCTTTAGAGAACTTGAAGAAGAGTGATGGTTGTGAGTAATGATTCAGGTCACAATTTAAGCCAAGAAGGTGAAGGAAGTGTTTAGAACAGAAAGTGGCATTGCAGGGGAATTGGTTGATCGTATATATGGATCATTAGAGGATGCTGTAGAAGGGTATGTGAGAGCTAGGAGAGGTAATAGGATCAAATTAAGGGACAAACACAGATCTTTGAAGATAAGTGTCTAAGTAAGTAATAAAGGAAAAAATGCTGATGTGGGCATCTATCAATAACAGTCATTTACATTTTGCATGTCAAAATGGCCATAGAATCAAAGTGACTCTATCAGAAGGAAAATATCAAAAAGCCAGTACTCATAAAATATGGTAGTATTGAAAAAAGAGGAAGTCTTCTTTGCATTCTCTGTGCCTAGGTATCTTCCTGTACTTCTTTCTGTACGTATCAGAGGCTGTGGATTCAGGTTGGATGATAAGGAGTTGCTCCAGAAAATGTGGGCTGTCAGCTTTAGCTGAAAGCTCACTGAGGAATAATTGGACTTTCAGAATTAAGTCATGAACCACATTAGATATTTTATTTTTTTTTATTTAAATTTATTTATTTTAATTGGATGCTGATTACTTTACAATATTGTATTGGTTTTGCCATACATCAACATGAATCTGCCACGGGTGTACATGTGTTCCCAATCCTGAACCCCCTCCCACTTCCCTCCCCATACCATCCCTCTGGGCCATCCCAGTGCACCAGCCCCAAGCTTCCTGTATCCTGCATTGAACCTGGACTGGCGATTTGTTTCTTATATGATATTCAGTTCAGTTCAGTTCAGTTGCTCAGTCGTGTCCAATTCTCTGCGACCCCATGAATCACAGCACGCCAGGCCTCCCTGTCCATCACCAACTCCCGGAGTTCACTCAGACTCATGTCCATTGAGTCAGTGATGCCATCCAGCCATCTCATCCTCTGTCGTCCCCTTCTCCTCCGGCCCCGAATCCCTTCCAGCATCAGAGTCTTTTCCAATGAGTCAACTCTTCACATGAGGTGGCCAAAGTACTGGAGTTTCAGCTTTAGCATCATTCCTTCCAAAGAAATCCCAGGGCTGATCTCCTTCAGAATGGACTGGTTGGATCTCCTTGCAGTCCAAGGGACTCTCAAGAGCCTTCTCCAACACCACAGTTCAAAAGCATCAATTCTTCGGTGCTCAGCCTTCTTCACAGTCCAACTCTCACATCCATACATGACCACAGGAAAAACCATAGCCTTGACTAGACGGACCTTCAATGCCATTCTCCCAAATCATCCCCCAACCCCCACAGAGTCCAAAAGACGGTTTTATACATCTGTGTTTCTTTTGCTGTCTCGCATACAGGGTTATCCTTACCATCTTTCTAAATTCCATATATATGCGTTAGAATTGAAAGAGACACATGTATCCCAATGTTCATCGCAGCACTGTTTATAATAGCCAGGACATGGAAACAACCTAGATGTCCATCAGCAGATGAATGGATAAGAAAGCTGTGGTACATATACACAATGGAGTATTACTTGGCCATTGAAAAGAATACATTTGAATCAGTTCTAATGAGGTAGATGAAACTGGAGCCGATTATAGAGAGTGAAGTAAGCCAGAAAGAAAAACATCAATACATTATACTAACACATTAGATATTTTAAAATCAAAATATGCTGTAATCCCACTGAAATCCTAAGACAGATTCGTTGCTGTGATTCACTGCTGAGAACCTCCTGGTCACCTTACTTTTCTGAAGACTATAATTCCTGAGTTATTGTCTCTCTTTACATATATGGCTCATGAAGTACTTTGACACTTACTTCCTTGACCAGTTTTCCTCCAACACCTTTTTCCTCCTCAGCTACTTACTCTTGAAGTCAAACTCTGAACACTTTGTCCTTAACTGTAATTGCATCATTTTCAAATCCTCAGGTCCAAGCATTGCTTTTCTAAAGATACCAGTCTGTCTTCCAGCTCTTAAGTAAAGCCAGTATGGTGCTTCCACTTCATTGAGAGCTCTTATTAGCTAAAATCTTACTCACATCTTATCACCTTTCTGCCTTCACTTTTTGTACCCCAGCTTGGGTACCTCAGTTATCATTCTAGCCATTCTACTGCAAAGAACTTAATTTAGTTCAGTTTGACCTCCTTTTCAGTCATGGTTCGCAATGTCTTGGGGCTTTTCTCTGTTTACTTAAAAAAAAAATCTGTACACTGAACAGCATTAAAAAGAAATGTGAAATAGGACATTTAAATCTTGTTTGGCTCACTATCTCCAGCATCTAGTATGCCTATTTTGCATACATAATATTCAAAAAATGTGATGAATAAATGCAGAGTTTTAGATCAATGAAAGCACAAGGATTTCATTATAGTATGTATCATTGCATCTTATTTTTTCAACTATGTTGGCTTTCAAAGTTCTGTGGATATTAAACTGCAAGACAAGCTCACTTAATTCTCATAATAGATTAGCTGTTCCTTAGAAAACTTCTATAGCATCACACTGTTCCATAATTTTAGAACACTGGAAAATTACCCAATTTCAGTTATACTTGTCCCCTAGTACAGTTTGGATACTGGATTTTCCACTCACAAGATGTATAATCTTGATAATCATTTAGTTCATTGTAAAAATGAATGATAAAAAGAACAGTATTACACAATACATAATAATATGTTTAATATAATACCTGGCAAGTAGAAAATACTATTATCACTTCTATTCTTAACACTCCAGCTGTTACTATTATTGTTGTTTAGTCACTAAGTTGTATCTGACTCTTTGTGACCCCATGGACTGAATCATGTCAGACTTCCCTGCTCTTCACTGTCTCCCAGAGTTTGCTCAAACTCATGTCCATTGAGTCTGTGATGCAATCCAACCACCTCATCCTCTGTTACCCCCTTCTCCTTTTGCCTTCATTTTTTTCCAGCCTCAGGGTCTGGGAGACCAAGGGTTGACTCTTCACATCCGATGGCTGAAGTATTGAAGCTTCAACTTTAGCATCAGTCCTTCTAACGAATATTCACAATTGATTTCCTTTAAGATTGACTGGTTTGATCTCCTTGCTGTCCAAGGGACTCTCAAGAGTCTTCTCTAGCACCACAATTCAATTCAGTTCAGTTCAGTCACTCAGTTGTGTCTGACTCTTTGTGACTGCATGGACTGCAGCATACAAGGCTTCCCTATCCATCACCAACCCCCAGAGCTTGCTCAAACTCCATTGAATTGATGATGCCATCCAATCATTGCTTCTTCTGTTGTCCCCTTCTCCTCCTGCCTTCAATCTTTCCCAGCATCAAGATCTTTTCTAAGGAGTCAGTTCTTCACATCAGGTGGGCAAAGTATTGGAGTTTCAGCTTCAGCATCAGTCCTTCCAATGAATATTCTGTTCAGCCTTTAGGATTGACTGGTTTGATTTCCTTGCAGTCCTAGGGGACTCTCAAGAGTCTTCTCCATCACCACAGTTCAAAATCATCAATTCTTCGGTGATCAGATTTCTTTATAGTCCAACTCTCACATCTGTACATGAAAAATCATATCTTTCACCACATGGATCTTTGTTGGCAAAGTAATGTCTATGCTTTTTAATATGCTGTCTAAGTTGGTCATAACTTTTCTTCCAAGGAGTAAGCATCTTTTAACTTCATGGCTGAAGTCACTGTCTCCAGTGATTTCGGAGCACAGGAAGATAAAATTTGTCATTGTTTCCACTTTTTCCCCTTTAATTGCCATGAAGTGATGGGACCAGATGCAAGTATCTTAATTTTTTGAATGTTGAGTTTTATTACTACTACTATTGTTGGTGAAGCTAATGTTTCTTTCTGGGCTTCCCTGGTGGCTCAATGGTAAAGAATCTGCCTGCCAATGTAGAAGACATGGGTTCAATCCCTGAGTTGGGAAGATCCCCTGGAGAAGGAAATGGCAACCCACTCTAGTATTCTTGTCTGGGAAATCCCTTGGACAGAGGATCATGGCAGACTGCCATCCATGGGATCGCAAAAGGGTTGGACAGGACTTAGTGGCTAAATGATGATGTTTCTTTCTAGCCACTTGTTTGCGAATATGTAGATGTAAATGAAAGAATGACCACACACATATATATGACTTTCTTATATCCTTTCACTTAATTTCATTTAAAATAGATGATATAAACGTACAGCTGCAGTATACACTTAACATTTTAACAGAAATAAAATAAAATCTAAAGCTATTCTGAATATAAAATTATTGAATTGTATTAAACCTGAGCAAATTCCATGAAAAAAATGTATATAAACCTACATAGGAATATTTTGTCTGTTTCATATCACAGCATAACATTTAATAATTAGGTTATTAAGAGCTTTAAATTTGATATGTAATAGATTAATTGCTTTCCCAAGTTACTAGTATGTGAATATAAGTGCCTTAATTATCTATTTTTAAAAATCGTGGGAAAGTAAATACCTGCAATTGCCTACCTATAAAGTTATCCTCATTCCATTTTGGCAAAGGAAGATTAATTTCTGTTTTCTGAATTTTGTTCATTTATATTCATTCTCAAAGAAAGTGCTTAGTATCAATCTTTGGCCATTTTGCATAAAAAATACAAATAACATTTAGGTCATGCAGTCATTGATCTTCTGAAGGACAAATGATGTCAGGCAGTACTTACTAAAAATTTTTTTTTGTTTACTTCTTCAGCAATACAAGTTGATGTCAACTACCATTTAGCTGGGCCAATAATATTGATATTTGATGTCAGTTCTTATTCATTGCTACACCTAGATGATTCATAAGTCAAAACTTTTAGATGTGTGATGAAAAACACTAAAATAGGTTCTGTCTATCTGGGGGAATGGAGACAACAACAGAATAGAAAATTAAAGGCCATGGAACTTGGCATTTTCATTTTATATAATATTTTAGTTATTTCAATAATTCCTACATTTATTAAAAATTAATTTCAGTTCTTTTAAACTAATCTATACTAAATGATCTTCTTAAACTAAACCTTTTTGAAAATAACCTTATTGTGCTAACTTTTGTGAAGAAAAAATAACTTTTGATGAAAAATGTAAAAGTGAAGGAAAAAAAGAGTTCTTGCAAGCAGACATTCAAAAATTAGAGAATATATTTAAATGTAATAAATTGATAGATGTTCTTTATTTCTACTTAGTTCTCAGAAATTTAATACTTCATATGACAAAGAAGATACAATACATTTAAGATTTTACCCTGCCCCCAAAGTTTAACCTTTAATAACTTCTTTAGTTGGATAGAGGTGATTTAAGCATTTGTAATTTTCTTGGTAGTTCCATGAAAATTAGAAGCAATGTGATTATGTCATATTCCTTGACACTTCCTCTTTGACTGTGAAACTAACTAATAATTTGTGTATATATATGTATGTATGTCTATGTATATATATATATGTGTGTGTGTGTGTGTGTGTATCCTTTTGGTGGCTTAAAATATTTACAAATATCAGTCAGTTCAGTTGCTCAGTCTTGTCCAGCTCTTTGTGACCCCATGGACTATACAATCCATGGAATTCTCCAGGCCAGAATACTGGAGTGGGTAGCCTTTCCCTTCTCCAGTGGTTGGAATCTTTCCAACCCAGGGATCAAACTCAGGTCTCCCCCATTGCCGGCAGATTTTTTAACAGCTGAGCTACAAGGGAAGTTCTGCCCTTAGGACTTTATCTTCTGCTAAGAACCAGAGATATTAAACTAGTAAACACATGAATAGTGTCAAGAATAGTAAGTCTTATTTATCCAAAATCAATTAGGGTGGAAAAAGAGTAATGAGGTAACAGTTGGAGCTTACAACGAAATGGTCAGAAAGGGACTCTCCTAGAGAGTGACATTTAAGAAAATCGTGCAATGATTTTAAGAAAGAGAACTCAAGCAGCGGCAATGGTAAAGGACAAGTTTCTGAGGTAGTGGAAGTGGGCCTGATAGAGGAACAGGGCACATGAAGTGGACAAGGATTAGATAAAGAGGTGGAATAGCTTATGTCTGACAGATAATTGTCCACTTAGGTTGCTCTTTTGGCTTAATGTAAAATGGTTGAGGTTATTTTAGGATAACCTCATAACATTATCTATGGCTTTCAAAATGCTTATTCATATAAAAATGCCCCGACTATGAGAAGTACAATAGATGCTTTTGGCTGAATAATACCTTAACATTTTTACTCCATAGATCTTGGCATAGTTCTTGGTACAGAAAGTAATCAGTAAACATTCATTGATTAGGAAACATTAGAAAGCCAACACAAGTCAGAACTCAAGGGGTATTTTAGAGGACATTCTTAGGACAATGTTTGCTGTGATATAATTAAATTTATTTTTTACTATTGATCTTAAAATAGTATTTTAAAATTTATTACACTTTTTCAGATTGTCCATGTTTGTTTTGAGCACACAGCTGCCAATATTGTTCAAAATATATTTACTACTTCTATAAGAAACAGTGTCATTGCTCAAAGTATTTGGCTATTTAGGAAACTAGTCTTTTAGTACAATGAAATCTTATTTGAGTGGTTTCCAGAGTACAAAAATATTTTAAATAAAATCAAAATATCAATATAAAATAGATTTTTCTCTAGTAATGATTAAGTTAGTCTAAACTTGCATGAGATTTTAAGTTTGAAAAACTACATGCATGATAAATAGCATGAGTTTTACAAGAGATTGTTTTACATATACGGATAATGTCTAATGTATCATATGTTATCCCTGAGTCACATAATTACAGCACAATGTATTGCCACACAAATTTACTCATAAGCACAATTACAATAAAAATTAGCCCCTTTAATATAATTTTCTTCACTTAATTGTGTATTTGTTGATGAATGTGACCCTGTGAATTGATACTTTAAAAACTGCTAGTTAACAGGCACAACAAGCACAGCAGGAGAATCTGGCCTTCCTCTTCAGAAGATTCAGATCGTATATCCAGGGTGGCCTTGCAGGAAAAACGTTACATCTCCCTGAAGAGGGGCTAAGATTTCCTGTGGCAGGTTTTACCATGGTCCCGGGGCCTGAAATGTCAATCAGCAGCATGTTGTCTTTCACCCCTCCCCATTAAAACTGGTGTACCAGAACACTAACAGTCTCCTAACTAAGGGAATTGTAGTTCCTAAATCCAGATTGCATTCAGAAACCTAAGCTAGTTGTATTTTCCTGAAGTATTCAAGTTTTCATATTCACTTTTTATTAAGAATTTGCTAACATTCCTTGACCTGATACTTTGGTGATAGTGAAGTAAAACAAAAATTGTGTTACTAAGTTAAATACTAGTTGCATCTAGATCTTTTACTCTACCTAAGTGGAAGAAAATTTGGAATACAATCTTAATTAAATATAGTCTTTGTTTCTTTTTGATGAGTTTCCTATTAGAGTTGACCAAAGGTATTTAAATTTTTTCTTAGGTTAGGGGATAGAAATTTTTTAAGAAATAGCTGGTTTTCAGTTTATATGCTCAAATACAAAATTACAAATATTCCCAAGCCATTAATATATGGATTTCTTCCATATTATGTTGATTTTCATATATAAAATAGAAAAAATGGACTGTACCTTTCTGAGAGTATAACTTTCTTTCTCCAAAGAGCATTCTATGCCTACAACTTCTTCAAGGATATATTTTCTCTAATGAAAAAGAAAGGGTGAGAGACTTTTTTTTCTTGGGCTGCAAACTCACTGCAGATGGTGACTGCAGCCATGAAATTAAAAGACATTTGCTCCTTGGAAGAAAAGCTATGACCAAGTTAGACAGCTATTAAAAAGCAGAAACATTACTTTAACAGCAAAGATCTGTCTAGTCCAAGCTATGGCTTTTCCAGTAGTCATGTATGGATGTGAGAGTTGGACCATAAAGAGAGCTGAGCACCGAAGAATTGATATTTTTGAACTTTGGTGTTGGAGAAGACTCTTGAGAGTCCCTTGAACTGCAAGGAGATCAAACCAGTCAATCCTAAAGGAGATCAGTCCTGAATATTCATTGGAAAGACATGCTGAAACTGAAACTCCAATACTCTGGCCACCTGATGTGAAGAACTGACTCCTTAGAAAAGACCCTGATGCTGGGAAAGATTGAAGACAGGAGGGGAAGGGGACAACAGAGAATGAGATGTCTGGATGGCATCACCAACTCGATGGACATGAGTCTAAGCAAGTTCTGGGAATTGGTGATGGACAGGGAAGCCTGGTGTGCTGCAATTCATGGAGTTGCAGAGTCAGACATGACTGAGCGACTGAACTAAACTGAATTGTTTCTAAAAATTCTGAACAAACAGAAGCACAGCTTAGTATATAATAGTTCTTAGAAAGGCTATGAATTTTAAATATATATAGTTCCACCTTCTAATCTATTTTTTAAATCAAACTATAGTCTTAAATATATTTTATTCAGTGACTTCAATATGATAACAACCAAATAAAGCCTGTTGTCATACACATGAACCTTAGAAATGTAAAAATAATGAAAAAAAAAACCTATTCATAAATTGTCATTTTTGAATATGTGGTGGAACTGCTCTGAATTTATTGCAATTGTGCTTATATACATATTAACAGGAAATAAATTAATTGCAGGTTATTCCAACAGTGGTATTGCAGTGAACACTATATTAATCATTTACTGTTGGCCACTTTAAAAGAGACCTCTGCCAAATAGACTAACACTTTAGGTTGCTAACAATAATTAAAACAAGTTTAACAGAATTGGTGTGATTGTACATGTAACATGTACAGTGACCAAAGAATCAAAGGACAAAGAGAAAAGCAATTGTTATTGAGAATGGTTAATTAATATGGTGCTGCCATCTTTGCTAAGTGATTAGTTTTATTTAACTGTGAAGTGGTAAACATACGTATTTTTAAAAAGCTCTGTCTGAGCACTTAAAAAATGATTATCTTGAAATTACTAGCAATATGAAGTTGTACCTTGTTCTTAGGAAGTGCTGGATAAATATTTGTGGAAATGATTTAGGTGAAGAAAAAAAAGAAAAAATCAAATCTTGTTCTAATAAGGAAGAGACTGGCTTGACTGGATATTTCACAGTCTGTACCTTAGTCATTGGTTAGTTTTCATCCAGGTTCCAAACCCCTCTCTGACCTCTAGTCACTTCAGCAGAAGATGTGCGTTTCTCCGATTTTCATTTCCTACCCTGTCCCCTTCATTACTCTGGGAATGTAAAAGGACTGCTGTTCTCCTTTGATGAAAGACAACAGATTGATAAACTTAAATGCCTGCATCATTAAAATTGCAGTCCATGGTGTATTTCAAGTGTAGTATCAACTGTGACTAGCTTTTACTCCTCGGGGGGTCCTGTGATCTCCAGTTCCTTATGTACATCAATGCAAAAACTGCTCCAGCGCTGCTATCACATGCTATTCATTTCAGACTTTAAATGGAACGTTCTCTTTCTTGATTTGGCAAATGGAAAGAATAGAGTGGCAGTGTACGAAGTGAAAGGTTGACAGAACAGAATATTGGTCCTACCAGGGATGTGAAGAGCATTGGAAAAGAAAGTTTGATGTTATTTTCAAATCTGTAGAATCAGAGATTCACTTATATCTGTTTTGTTCTCATGTAAAGTCACAGGAAATTTATTTTATTTAGGATGTTTAGAAACTAGTTTCAAGTTTCAAATGCATATCTCATTAAGAGCTCAGGATCATATCTTATTTGTTTCCAGTTTGTGCCTCTCCTGTCCTCCCTATCTCACCACACTCCATTACCTGGAACTGGGTCATTCTAAGGGGGAACACTTGTATGGTAAATATTTAATCAATGACTGAATTTTATCGGAATCCTTAAAGAAAATTCATCATCTTAAAATTATATATACATTTCTTCAGCTTATCATAACAAATAAAAGTAGACTGGTGGAGGGGTAAAGTTGTACTATGGAGAAAGATGGGTTAGAACAGCTCAATTAAATGGATCACAAAGTAGTAAAAGTTCAGCAGTTGACAAATTGGTTTTTAAAAGCATTCGAATGCCCTTTATTTTGCAAATTATAAAACCCATTAGTGTGGGTTGTTTTAAGGCAGTAAAATTATCACCACAGGCTTCATTCAAATGTTGATAAATATGGCATATGTGCTTTACTTAAAGATAGTTGTTTAAATAAAATAAGTTGATGAGCAGAGGCAAAGAACTCTTGAGATATAATACTTTCAGGAAAATATATGCTCTGTGTCTGTGTGTGTTTAGTATGTGTGTGAATTACTCCAGTGACCACATTAATTATGTACATGTGCCATGTTATATTTGCTAAAGACTGAGTGAGAAGTTTATTGGCATGTTTTAATTAAATCTTAAGTATTTTCCAGTATAACAGGGAAAGTGACAAGAAAAGTTACAAAACTCCAGGCTCTACTCAGGCTTTTCATTGTCTGGCAACATTCACTAATAAGCCATATCCCCCTCCCCCAACACTGTGTATTTATAACCTCACCTTCTGCTAGTTCCAAGGCCACTGTGCCAAAGTCAAATGATGATGAGCATCAAAATTAAATCTAAAAGCTTCAAATAAAGACCTTCCTTCTGATTCACATATGAATTTATTCCTAAATTTCTTCTTATTTAGCTAATGAATTTGGTTTCAATCAGACTGAGTTTCCAGTCCCAACTAGTGCTCACCAGGTATATGAATTAGAAACAGCCTCAGAGAATCAAGATGGCAGAGTATGAGGATGTGGACCTCACCTCCCCCAACAAACATCAAAAATATACTAGATTTGGAATGATTTTCACAGAAAACCAACTAGAAGCTGGCAAAAGATCTCTTATACAACCAAAAAGCTGCAAGGAAAAAATCCCATGAAACTGTGTAGAAAGGGGAAAAAAACAGGCATCGGGGACAGGACTGGCACCCTTGGAAGGGATCTGTGAAGAGGAGAGAAGGTTGATACGGGCAGGCTCTCATCCTGGGAAACACTCTGGGAGGTCTGCTGCAGCAGGTAGAGGGGTTGGAGGAGCCTGGACTCTGCTCAAGAGGAATGCACACGTGCTGGCTTGCTAGCAGTCAGGGCAGAGGTACCCCTGCACTGATGACTGTCACCCAGCTGCACTCCCCAGCCTGAAATGTGTACTAGGTGGGGGCTGCTACGATGTACTAGGCAATGAATCTCAGGAGGATGGGCCCTGGCAGAGGACTCTATCTAGCAGCACAGAGAGATGCCAGAGGGCCTGGGGTGTGGGCCCTGGCCCCCAGTGCCAGCCTAGCACTAGGCCTGGGATGAATGCAGTGGAGAAAAGGACACAATATAGCGTTGCTTCTGGGCAGAACCATAGATGCCTGCATGGAAGATGCACAGGTTTTGCTGTGACTACACGGGCCTCACTTGCTGCAGCACTCACCTCCTCTGGGCCAGAGCATACGCTTAAGGGCGTAGAGCCTTATTGGACCCACACTCAGGGCTTCTTCACCAGAAAATGGGAAGCAGACCTCGGCCCCCAACAGGGCTGTGGCAGCCTGGGAATAAAGAGGCCCCACCCAACATCCAGTACAGGCTCTGGACACTGCAATAACAGTCACACCCATTTCACAAGGCTAATGACTAACACACTGAGGAAAGGTATGGCTGGCATCTTTATTAAAAACAGCCCTCACACTAAAAATATTGGCCTTACAGTCTACACAGGTTATTCCCACATAAGAACCCCTCCAAGACCACAGTAGGAGGTCTCTATTTCACCTAAATTTATAGAGACAGAGAAAGTTAAGTAACACGAAAAAAGCAGAAGAACTACTCCCAATTAAAAGAACAGAGAAATCCACTGAAAGAACCAATAATGAAATAGACTTCACCAGCCTGCTAGAAACTGAGTTCAAATAGGAAGTAATAAAAATGCTAACAGAATTAAGAAAAATTATTGATAGAAATCCAGATCACTGTAACAAGGAGCTGCAAACTTTAAAGAGGATCCAATCAAAATTAGACAATTTGATTGCCAAGATAAAAACTAATCTAGAAGCAATGAGTAGCAGACTAAATAACACAGAAGAATGAGTGAGTGATCTGCAAGATAGAATAATGGAAATCAATCACAACAGCAGACAAAAAGACAAAAAAAATATAAATATGCCAGCCTAGGTGTAATAGGGGCTTTAGAAGGGGAAGGTAGAAGGAAGGAGATCAAAACTGTATTTGAAGAAATGATGGCTGAAAACTTCCCAAATTGTAAGAAGGAAACAGATACTTAGGTAAAAGATGCATGAAGTGCCCCAAATAAGATGAACCCAAACTGGAGGAAATTTCTCAAGCCTTCACTTTTCTGATCTGTGGGAGATTTTGATTTGGACAGCCTTTTTAACTCTCTTTCAGAAATGTGTCTATAATCACAAATGCTTTCTTTAGAAATTGAGAAAATCTATCGAATTTGAATGTATCAGTTAGAAAGCTTTTAAGGGAAAGAAGAATGTGTTTTCACCATCTGGTCTTTCTGAAATTTGAATGGTCTTTTATGACTACATACTTATTAGCAAGCCCAACAGCAAAACTGAAATCTTTTTAATTTAATGTGCACAGTGATGCCAGACTGAAATCAATTAACATTGTTCTCTCTTCAGATATTAAATACTAAGCTTCAGGTTTTTTTTTACTTCATATATCTTTGGTTTATTCCTTCATATTCCAAAAATCCTCTTACCCTACACTGACATTACTGTCAGTATGGAACTCTGTAGATATGTTATGAAAGACGACTGTAGTGTGGCAAGCCGCATCAAAAGAAAGCACTAAGAGCCTAAAGACGAAGATCTCATTCATGAATACCTGAAATAATGCCAATAATGACACTGACAATGAAGTAAACTCACATGAGATTCAGAAAATTTATCTCCAGTGCTTTTAGAAGAGACTCATTGCCAGAGGCAGAATGCATTAATTTTATATGTCATGTTAGGAATTTCCATTTCTCCTTGAATAAAATGTTAGTTTCAAAAATTGTCCTTAGAGTAGAAAGACTCTCAGTGATTTATTAAAGCTTCTTCTCTTCTTTACCTTCAGAAATCCACTTGTTTTAAATCATATCTAGCAGACAGGAAGTTGGATTAATCTGTCCTCAGTTCTACCAGAACTGTGCTTTCAGTTGAATTCTAGCGTTTGCAGAGTGAAAGGCATTATGCTAGGTTTTGTGGTAGGTTCAATCAAGTATTTAGTCCTGCTCCTTGATGAACTAGAATATAATTAAAGAATAAAAATCTACATCCAAGTTGATAGCTACCTATCAATGTAATGCAACAAATTACAAATGCCAAAAATGGCAAGTTAAAAGTCAATGGGGATATCTAACATAATTCTTGAGAGAAGTCAATTATAACCATTAGGAAAAGTTTTGCTCTAATGATTCAGCTGTGGAAAGAATGATTCATTAACTCATTTATTTAAATATTTACTAAGTGTATAAGCCCCAAACTGAGTATAAAAGATGTATAGCAGTACTGTCTAAAACAGACTTTTTGTAATGATGGAACTGTTCTTTGTCTAAAATGTCCAATATGATTGTGACTAGCTAAATGAGAAAATTTCAGTTTTAAATACAATTAAATTTAAAATGTTAGTTACTCAGTTGCAGAAGTTAACATTTCAAGTACTCAGTAGCCACATGAATTGCACAATATAGATCTAGAAGGAAGAGACAGGCATGTGTTAAAAAAAAAAAAAAAGTAGTTGTGTAAGTTTTATGTCATGGTTCTTCAGGTGCAAGATAAGGAATACCTTATGTTCCTTAGAATAATTTAGAAGAAGTTGTGTTAGAGCCAAGTTTTAAATACACTTAACAGAAAGAAATAGCAAATAAGCATCCTGCTGCTGCTGCTGCATCGCTTCAGTTGTATCCGACTCTGTGAGACCCCATGGACAGCAGCCCACCAGACTCCTCTGTCCACAGAATTCTCTAGGCAAGAGTACTGGAGTGGGTTGCCATTTCCTTCTCCAGTAAGCACCTAGTCAGTAGAAATAGCAAGAAGATTATGAGGGCATCATGTGTTTGAGGAGTGGAAAGCAGAGTAATGTGTAGAGAAGTTGTGGGAGACCAGAGGCAGGAAGGAAGCAGGTCAAGGAGGGGCTGATTTTTCAATCATGACATTATTAATATTAGAGACCAGGTAATTTCCTTTTTCTGGATCACTCTTCTTAACTCAGTGGTCATGACTCAAAGATCAAATTCCTAGTGAGACCATTACTGACCCGGATATTTCTATTTTAACACTCTCTCTGCCAAATACTCCTTGTCTACAATTTTTTAAATTATTTTCATAAATCCTATTAACATTTAATGCATAACTTATTTTACTGATTTATTTATTGTGTGATTCTCTTCAGAAACATACAAATTCTGTAAGTCTAGGACTTCTGTCTTGTTTAGTCTGTTTATCTATCACTTAAATCAGTGCCTCATACCCGAGGGGCTCAATCAATATTTCTTTGATGAATGAAGTTTCCTATTGGCCCAGACAAGTTTGCCTGAGTTCAGCCAAATTCTTGCTAACACTTATGGCACAAACTAGAAAAACACAGGAATGTCATGTTTACTTGTTTTTCAGGGTCTCAGAAACACAATATTGTACTTAGTACCCTATTGGCCTTCATTATTTTAACATACCAATATTTATGTTCAAAACACATAACTTTTTACATCATATATAAAATTAAGATTTCTCAGTGTGAGCTCCAAAAACTCATTAGAATTTTTACACATTATTAATCTCATCATAAATTCACCATATTGCCCCTTGTGAAATATGTTAATTTCTGCTTTGCGCTCTGACATTATACCATTTTCAGTACTAATGATGCCCTCCTGCTTCCTCTCCACTAATATCTCTTTATAATCTTCACCTATTTAAAACGTGACTGTTTCTAGAAAGCTACAGAAACCTCTGATCCCACAGTCTTGGATTAGGTGTTCAATTTGTACAATAAACAACCCTTCACCTACTTCTGGCATTTAACTTTGTAGTATACATGTTTGAAAATAAAAGCCATGAAATTAAAAGACACTTGTTCCTTGAA
The DNA here is from genome assembly GCF_002263795.3 of Bos taurus. Taxonomy (NCBI): domain Eukaryota; kingdom Metazoa; phylum Chordata; class Mammalia; order Artiodactyla; family Bovidae; genus Bos; species Bos taurus. The sequence continues at coordinate 102,102,565 of NC_037329.1, forward strand.
ATAAAAGTTATGACCAACCTAGACAGCATATTAAAAAGTAGAAACATTACTTTGCCAACCAAGGTCTGTCTCGTCAAAGCTATTGTTTTTCCAGTAGTCATGTATGGATGTAAGAGTTGGACCATAAAGAAAGCTGAGCACCAAAGAACTGATGCTTTTGAACTGTGGTGTTGGAGAAGACTCTTGAGAGTACGTTGGACTACAAAGAGGTCCAACCAGTCTATCAGAAAGGAAATCAGTCCTGAATATTCATTGGAAGGACTGAGGCTGAGGCTGAAACTCCAGTACTTTGGCCACCTGATGCGAAGAACTGACTCACTGGAAAAGACCCTGATGCTGGGAAAGATTGAAGATGGGAGGAGAAGGGGACAACAGAGGATGAGATGGTTGGATGGCATTACCGACACAATGGACATGAATTTGAGTAAGCTCCAGGAGTTGGTGATGGACAGGGAAGCCTGGCATGCTGCAGTCCATGGGGTCGCAAAGAGTTGGACGCGACTGAACTGATACATGCTTGATTACTCCTTTCTTCAATGACTAACTCTAAGCCCCCTTTGATCTTGTATCTGTTGTATCTTTAGGTTATGTCCCCATGTCAGGGACATAGGATAGCTCAGTAAATATTTGTTCATTTATATACACTAATGTCTTCATCTATCTAATTATTCTTTCGCTTTGTAAGTTAACACCTGCTTTCTCAACTTATTCTTTGCAAATGTTTCCCCAGTGGCTCAAGCAGTAAAAGAATCTGCCTGCAATGACGGAGACCTGGGTGCAGTCACTGGGTTGGGAAGATCCCCTGGAGAAGGGAATGGCAACCCCCTCCAGTATTCTTGCCTGGAGAATTCCATGGGCAGAGGAGCCTGGCAGGTTACAGTTCATGGGGTTGCAAAGAGTTGGACACAATTGAGCAACTAACACACACGCAATGCATATTTGTTGTTATTCTGTTACAATACTGTTAGCTCTTTGAGGGCATTCAACCTCCGTAATAGACTATACTCTTTAAGCACCTAGTTGGGACTTTATGGTCTTCTGTTCCCCAAAGCACCCAAAAATCAAGGCATGCAAAAAATTTCCTTTTTGAACATTTAAGAGCTGGGACACTTGGGTCAGAGTGTCTGGATTTGAATCCTAGGTCTACATTTTACCAACAAAATGCTATTAGGCGAGTTGTATAGTATTTTATTGTAAGTCTTTATTTCCGTATCTGAATAAGCTGGTGGTACAACCTAGGTGGCACAGTAATAAATAATCTGCCTGCCAATATAATAGACACAAGACACACAAGTTCGATCCCTGGGTAGGGAAGATCCCCTGGAGTAGGAAATGACAACTCACTCCAGTATTTTTGCCTGGAAATTCCATGGACAGAGGAGCCTGGTGAGCTACAGTTCATGAGATCCCAAAGAGTTGGACATGACTGAGCATTCACACACATAACCTAACCACAGAAATGAAGGATGAAATGAGATAAATAGAAACCACTTTGAAAAAATTATAGTCCAATGTTTTGTACTCTAGATGCTAAGTAATTGAGATATCCAGCTCCCATGTCCCCAGGGCATGATTGGTGATCTGGGTTATTAATACCTGACTGATTGACAATGCTATGGGGATGACATATATACTCCCAACAGCAATCTTCTTGACATCTTTCCAGTGCTTTATATACCTTCCTTATTTAGCCTCACAATCTTTGAACATTCCCAAAATTTACCTTCTCTTTCCATTCTAATTCCATAATTTCTTTGGGTTATTTGTGCCATTGAGGTACTGAGGAAATAGTGTAATGAACTAATGCTTAATACTGCATAAGCCTGTCCTAAGAGACACACTAATGTATATCAATACTAAAAATATTTGAAATACTAATTTTCCTCTTAATGAGCCTAAACATTTTATTATAGTTATACCTTAATTCCAAGTTGCACGTCATTACCTTCACATATTGAAAGCAGCTGATGTTCCTAGGGCCTAATGTGTCTGTCATTTGCTTGATGACTCCTCTTTCTTACCCATTTTACACAGTAGATAGTAAGAAAATGAAAATTAGATCACTTGAGAGAGATTGTGTATGGTGGTTTGATTTCATTGTTTATTCAAAAATATATTTCTGATTATAATAATTAGTAGATGGTAATTCCTTGAAATTTGAATTTTGAAAATGTGAAAAGGAACAAATAAGAATGAGTCAGCCTATCACCTAAAGATAATCATTTCTGATTTAGTCCTTCCAATCTTATTTTCAACACTTGTCTTTATGTGTGTATAAGTGTAAATAACTCTTTGCCACTTCTTTCATTGCACTACATATGTGTGTTTTCCCTTGCATTAATAATCTTTGGAAATGCCATTCCTCATAATAGTTTAGTTATATAATTATATGTTAATCATTGTATCTATCTATATATATGTGCATCTGTGTATCTATCTGTATATTAATTAATTTCTTATATTTCTACTACCCACCTTATGAATAATATTGTGAGGAACATCTTTGTGACAGATACTGATCTGAGTTATTGATTCATTTAAATGAATTCTAATGGGAAAAATATATTCAATATATTTAAACAGTACGACATGTTATACTATATTATATATATTGTTTAAAATCTTAGAAACTGAAGTCAGTGAGACCTATGCTTGAATCCTCATTCCAATTCATTCTACCTAGATAATGTTAGTAAAATCACTTGACCTCCCTTAGTTCTAGTAAGAATTTTTTCTTTCATTTAACTGTTTTTTTTTCCTAATACTGATGCTGCTTTACCTGCTTCCTATTAATTAATATCTAATCATTTTTAATAATTTCACTCTTTTTGAATATTTTATTTTTGCCCCTGTACTTGTTTTAATGTTTCTTTTGTAATTTGCAGAAGACTGTATTTTGTTTTATTCTAAACATTTTTGTTGTCTATTTTAATTGTTATGTGTAGCCTATTTACGTGGTTATCTGTATAATTATTTGTATACTTATTGTTATTACTATCACAACTTACTGTGTTTTCTGTTACTCTTTTATATACTTCGTCTTAATGAACTTCTTGTTTTTGTTTGTTTTGTTTTGATTAAGACTAAAATTAAGGTTGGATTAGCATAGTTACAGGTAGGGTTTGGTTTGGGCATTTCTTTTTTGTAGTGAAGAGTCAACTAACCTTGATTAAAATTCCTTGATTTTTCAGTATGTGTGCTGACCATTATATCACCTCTCAATGTAACTATTGATAATTGCGGTAAAATATAATTACTAATAGTCCTTTCCATCAGATTTTGAGTTAAACTTTTATAGTCTGAATGTTTAAAATACATTTAATCCAGAGTCATAATTAGCTCAGTATGCCAGCAAATTTGGAAAACTCAGCAGTGATCACAGGACTGGAAAAGGTCAGTTTTCATTCCAATCCCAAAGAAAGGCAATGACAAAGAATGCTGAAACTTACCACACAACTGCACTCATCTCACACACTAGTAAAGTAATGCTCAAAATTCTCCAAGCCAGGCTTCAGCGATATGCATGAACTTCCAGATGTTCAAGCTGGTTTGAGCAAAGGCAGAGGAACCAGAGATCAAATTGCCAACATCTGCTGGATCATTGAAAAAGCAAGAGAGTTCCAGAAAAACATCTATTTCTTCTTTATTGACTGTGTCAAAGCCTTTGACTGTGTGGATCACAATAAACTGTGGAAAATTCTGAAAGAGAGGGAATACCAGACCACCTGACCTGCCTTTTGAGAAATCTGTATGCAGGTCAGGAAGCAAGAGTTAGAACTGGACATGGAACAACAGACTGGTTCCAAATGGGAAAAGGAGTACGTCAAGGCTATATATTGTCACCCTGCTTATTTAACTTCTATGCAGAGTACATCATGAGAAATGCTGGGCTGGAAGAAGCACAAGCTGGAATCAAGATTGCTGGGAGAAATATCAGTAACCTCAGATATGCAGATGATACCACCCTTATAGCAGAAAGTGAAGAGGATCTAAAAAGCCTCTTGATGAAGGTGAAAGAGGGGAGTGGAAAAAGTTGGCTTAAAACTCAGCATTCAAAAAACTAAGATCATGGGATCTGGTCTTATCACTTCATGGCAAATTAATGGGGCAACAGTGGAAACAGTGGCAGATTTTATTTGGAGGGGGCCAAAATCACTGCAGATGGTGACTGCAGCCATGAAATTTAAAAAGGCACTTGTTCCTTGGAAGAAAAGCTACTATCAACCTAGACAGCATATTAAAAAGCAGAGACATTATTTTGCCAACAAAGGTCCATCTAGTCAAGGCTATGGTTTTTCCAGTGGTCATGTATGGATGTGAGAGTTGGACTATAAAGAAAGCTGAGTGCCAAAGAATTGATGCTTTTGAACTGTGATGTTGGAGAAGAATTTTGAGAGTCCCTTGGACTGCAAGGAGATCCAACCAGTCCATCCTAAAGGAGATCAGTCCTGAGTGTTCATTGGAAGGACTGATGTTGAAGCTGAAACTCCAATAGTTTGGCCACCTGATGTGAAGAGCTGACTCATTTGAAAAGACCCTGATGCTGGGAAAGATTGAAGGCAGGAGGAGAAGGGGATGACAGAGGATTAGATGGTTGGATGATATCACTGATACAATAGACATGAGTTTGGGTAGGTTCTGGGAGTTTATGATGGACAGGGAGGCCTGGCATGCTGCAGTCCATGGGGTTGCAAAGAGTTGGACACGGCTGAGCAACTGAACTGAAACAGAAATAGATTGAATATTATTTTCCCCCAACTTGTGGACATTATTTCACTAGTGCTAACATCTAGTTTTTATTAAAAAAAAATCTGATTGTTTTTCTTTTATATATAATCTTTGCTTTTTCTCTTATAATTTTTTTAATTCATAATGCTCTATAACATTTTATTGATTGTTTCCCAGTGTGTTTTACATACCATACTCAGTCCTTGGATTTCACTTTTATCTTTAACATATAGCTTCCTTCAGTGGCAAAGTTTCAATTATTATACCTTCCAATACTGCTCTTCTTTCTGACTATACATTCTCTTTATGTAATATACTGAAATACCCAGCTCCATCCTTCCCCACATCTCAATGATCTACATGCTGTCATGATTTTATCTTTATATCTGCCATCTCCCTGAATTTCCCAGTCTTTAAATTCACTAACTCTCTTTTCAGGTTTGTCTTTTCTAAGGTATTGCCCATCTAATGAATCTTTTGTTTTCAATAATTAACATTTAAATTTCTTGGTTTTTTTTTTTTTTCAAGTCCTTTTAGATTGTTTTTGTTTCACTTATTTTTCTTTAATGAGTATTCATTTTTCATTAACTGGAATTGTGTTACTCTCACAACTTTAGGTCCAAGTTGTGAGACTGTGGATTCTATAAATGTATACCTTCATGTAAATTGCAGCTTCAGGCAGCACTTGCAAGCAACTTTTTTCAGCTTCATCTTTTCAAGAAAAGAACTGGCTCATTGGAAAAGATCCTGATGCTGGGGAAGATCAAGGCAGGAGGAGAAGGGGAAGACAGAGGATGGGATGGTTGGATGGCATCACCAACTTGATGACATGAGTTTGAGCAAGCTCCAGGATTTGGTGATGGACAGGGAAGCCTGGCGTGCTGCAGTTCATGGTGTTGCAAAGAGTTGGACATGACTGAGTGACTGAACTACACTATCAATTGTTTTAAAAATATATAAGCTTTTGTCACCCATCTGACACAAAGTTCATGTAGTCTCGGATACCCTACAGAAGTGAAATAACTAGGGCTTGCTCCTAAACCCATAGCCCAGAAGCCTGTGCTTTTATTTGTAGACTCTATGTTACTATTCTATTTTTCTGTAATGTGTATCCTTTTTATATGTTATCATTCTTTGAGATCTTGTACATATCCAACTTTATGAAACGTTCTTTTTATTTATTTGTTCTAGTCTATTTCCTTTCTTTTTCTTCTTTTCTATGTATTAACCTATGAAAGTGTGATAACACATTTTTAGGAGACTTAAAAATTACAGAACAAAATTACATATAGTTTCAGTATATTGTTCAGTTGCTCAGTTGTGTCTGACTCTTTGTGAACACATGGACTGCAGAACACCAGGCTTCCCTGTCCTTCACCATTTCCCGGAGTTTGCTCAAACTCATGTCCACTGAGTAGATGATACCATCCAACCATCTCATCCTCTGTTGCCCTCTGTTCCTCCTGCCTTCAGTCTTTCCCATCATCAGGGTCTTTTCTAAAGAGTTAGCTCTTCTCATCAGGTGGCCAAAGTATTAGAGCTTTAGCTTCAGCATCAGTCCTTTCAGTGAGTATTCAGGGTTGATTTCCTTTACAATTGACTGATTTGATCTCCTTACAGTTCAGAGTACTCTCAAGAGTCTTCTCCAATAGCACATTTCAAAAGCATCAGTTCTTCATTGCTCAGCCTTCTTTATGGACCAACTCTCACACCATACCTGAATACTGAAAAAACCATGGCTTTGACTTATACAGACCATTGTTGGCAAAGTGATGTCTCTCTCTCTCTCTTTTTTAAAATGTGCTGTCTAGATGTGTCATTGATTTTCCTCCAAGGAGCAAGCATCTTTTCATGTCATGGCTGCCATCACCATCTGTAGTGATTTGGAGCCCAAGAAAATAAAGTCTGTCATTGTTTCCATTTTTTCCCCATATATTTGCCATGAAGTGATGGGACCACATGCCGTGGTCTTAGTTTTTAAATGTTGAGTTTTAACCCACCTTTTTCACTCTCCTCTTTCACCTTCATCAAGAGGCTCTTTAGTTCCTCTTGACTTTCTGCCTTAAGGGTGGTATCATCTGCATATCTGAGGTTATTGATATTTCTCCCAGAAATCTTGATTCCAGCTTGTCCTTCATCCAGTCTAGCATTTCTCATATAAGTGAAATGATATATGATATTCACTTATATACTCTGCATATAAGTGAAATAAGCAGGGTGACAATAAACAACTTGGACGTACTCCTTTTCCAATTTGGAACCAGTTCATTGTTCTGTGTCTAGTTCTAATTGTTGCTTTTTGACCTGTATATAGGTTTACCAGGAGGCAGATAAGGTGGTCTGGTATTTCCATCTCTTGAAGAGTTTTCCAGTTTGTTGTGATACTCACAGTCAAAGCTTTAGAATAGTCAATGAAGCAGAAGTAGATGTTTTTCTGGAACTCTCTTGCTTTTTCTGTGATTCAACAGACATTGGCAATTTGATCTCTGGTTCCTCTGCCTTTTCTAAATCCAGCTTGAACATCTGGAAGTTCACAGTTCACGTATTGCTGAAGCCTGGCTTGGAGAATTTTGAGCATTACTTTACTAGTGTGTGAGATGAGTGCAATTGTGCAGTAGTTTGAGCATTCTTTGGTATTACCTTTCTTTGGGATTGGAATGAAAACTGACTTTTTCCAGTCCTGTGGCCACTGATGAGTTTTCCAAATTTGCTGGCATATTCAGTGCAGCACTTTCATAGCATCATCTTTTAGGATTTGAAATAGCTCAGCTGGAATTCTGGAGAAGGCAATGGCACCCCACTCCAGTACTCTTGCATGGAAAATCCCATGGACAGAGGAGCCTGGTGGGCTGCAGTCCATGGGGTCGCTAAGAGTCAGACACGATTGAGCGACTTCATTTTCACTTTTCACTTTCATGGGTTGGAGAAGGAAATGGCAACCCACTCCAGTGTTCTTGCCTGGAGGATCCCAGGGACAGGGGAGCCTGGTGGGCTGCCGTCTATGGGGTTGCACAGAGTCGGATACGACTGAAGCGACTTAGCAACAGCAGCAACTGGAATTGTGTCAACTTCATTAGCTTTGTTCATAGTAATGCTTCCTAAGGACCGCTTGACATCACACTCTAAAATGTTTGGCTCTAGGTGAGTGGTGACATCATCATGGTTATTTTGGTCATTAAGATATTTTTTGTATAGTTCCTCTGTATATTCTTGCCACCTCTCCTTAATATCTTCTGCTTCTGTTAGGTCCATACCATTTCTGTCCTTTATTGTACCCATCTTTGCATGAAATGTCTCCTTTGTATACCTAATTTTCTTGAAGAGATCTCTAGTCTTTCCCATTCTGTTGTTTTCCTCTATTTCTTTGCATTGTTCACTTAGGAAGGCTTTCTTATATCTCTTTGCTATTCTTTGGAACTCTTCATTCAGTTGGGTATATCTTTCCTTTCCTCCTTTGCCTTTCGCTTCTCTTCTCAGCTATTTGTAATGCCTCCTCAGACAACCATTTTGTCTTTTTGCATTTCTTTTTCTTAGAGATATTTTGACCACTGCCTCCTGTACAGTGTCAGAAACTTCCATCCATGTTTCTTCCGGCACTCTTTCTATCAGATCTAATCCTTTGGATCTATTTATCACTTCCACTATAATCATAAGGGTTTTGATTTAAGTCATATCTGAATGGTCTAGTGGTTTTCCCTACTTTCTTCAATTTAGCTCTGAATTTGGCAATAAGGAGTTCATGATCTGAGCCACAGTCAGCTTCCTGGTCTTGTTTTTTCTGACTATATAGAGCTTTTCCTGCTTCAGCTGCAAAGAATATAATCAATCTGATTTTGGTATTGACCATCTGATTATGCCCATGCGTAGAGTCATCTCTTGTGTTGTTGGAAGAGGGTGTTTGCTACAACCAGTGCCTTCTCTTGGCAAAACTCTGTTAGCCTTTGCCCTGGTTCATTTTGCACTCCAAGGCCAAAATTGCCTGTTACTCCAGGTTTCTCCTGACTTCCTACTTTTGTATTCCAGTCCCCTATGATGAAAAGAACTTCTTTTTTTGGTGTTAGCTCTAGAAGCTCTTGTAGGTCTTCATAGACCTCTTCAACTTAGCTTCTTTACCATTAGTGCTTGGGGCACAGACTTTGATTACTGTGATATTGAATGTTTTGCCTTGGAAATGAACAGAGTTTGTTCTGTCATTTTTGAGCTTGTACCAAAGTACTGCATTTCAGACTCTTTTGTTGACTATGATGGCTACTCCATTTCTTCTATGGTATTCTTGTCCACATAGTAGATATAATGGCCGTCTGAATTAAATTTGCCCATTCTGGTCCATTTTAGTTTACTGATTCCTAAAATATCAATGTTCCCTCTCACCATCTCCTGTTTGACCACTTCCAATTTACCTTGATTCATGGACCTAACATTCCAGATTCCTATCCAATATTGTTCTTTATAGCATTAGACTTTACTTTTATAACCAGCACATCCACAACTGGGTGTGTTTCCATTTTGGCTCAGCTTCTTCATTCCTTCTGCAGCTATTTTTCCACTCTTCTCCCATGGCATATTGGGCACCTACTGAACTCAGGAGTTCGTATTTCAGCCTTTTCATACTCTTCATGGGGCTTCCCTGATAGCTCAGTTGATAAACAGTCCACCTGCAGTGCTGGAGACCCCGGTTCAATTCCTGGGTTGGGAAGATTTGCTGCAGAAGTGATAGGCTACTCACTCCAGTATTCTTGGGCTTCCCTTGTGGCTCAGTTGGTAAAGAATCTGCCTGCAGTGTGGGAGACCTGGGTTCAATTCCTGGGTTAGGAAGATACCCTGGAGAAGGGAAAGCCTATCCACTCCAATATTCTGATCTGGAGAATTCCATGGACTGTATAGTCCATGGGGGTCACATTCTTCATGGTGTTCTCAAGGCAAGAATGCTGAAGTGGTTTGCCATTCCCTTCTCCGGTGGACCATATTTTGTTAGAACTCTCCACCACGACCCATCCGTCTTGGATGGCTCTGCATGGCATGGCTCATAGTTTCATTGAGACAAGGCTGTGATCCATGTGATTAGTTTTGTTAGTTTCCTGTAATTGTGGTTTTCATTCTGGCTGCCCTCTAGAGAGGCAAAATGATGGGTGGTTGCCAGGAGTTTGGATGGATGGATGAGTGCAAAGAATACTTAGGAAAAATACTCTGATGATACCATTGTGAAGGGTATATGTCATTGTAAAGTTGTCTAAACTCATAGAATGTGCAACACTAGGAGTGAATTGTAATGTAAAAGTAGGAATTTGAGGTGATTATAATGTGTCAATATTGGTTCATCAAATGTAACAAATGTGCCTCTGCAGTGGACAAGTTGTAAGTGGGGGAGGCTAAGTGGAGGCAGGAGATAAATAAAAATTTCTCTATTTTCCCTTTAATTTTGCTATGAGCCAAAACTACGTTTAAAAAATAAAGTCTTAAGAAATATATAGAGCAATTTTTTTTATAAACATATCTCCCTATTCAATCACTGTACCATATCTGTTGTATACTTTCAAGCAGTTTAATGACAGTTTAGCATAAACTTACATTGTTTCTGTAATTGCTATTTTGTGGATCAGATGGTAAAAAAATCTGCCTGCAATGATGGAGACCTGGGTTCCAATCCTGGGTCGGGAAAATCCCCAGGAGGAGGGGGTGGCAACCCACTCCAGTATTCTTGCCTGAAGAATCCCCATGGACAGAGGAGCCTGGCGGGCTACAGTCCATGGAGTCACAAAGAGTCGCACACCACTGAGCAACTAAGCACAGTACATCACAGTAATTCATCTCGGTTATTTATTTATACATCTGCAGTTATTTGCAAATCATTTACAAAACATTTGCAAAACATTTACTAGGTGCTATTCAAGATCATGGGAATGTATTGTTAAGCCAAAGTACCTATTCTTAAAGAGCTTATAACATTCTCATGTGTACATAGTTGATACATAATCATTAATTTAATTTTCTATTATTTTGCATAACTCTCAGAAGAGAACACTTACATATATTGTGTTATTCAGCCTTGAAGAAACTTGCAAAAGAAGTAATGTCATAGACCTAAAAATATTTTCCTTCTTTAGATGTTCTGACATTCACTCCAAATAAAGATGGTAAAAATAAAGATATATATATATACATGTACTATATATACATATATATGAGAATATATATAAAAATAGTGAGTTGAACCAACAGAATTTTTAATCTGATTTAGCTGACTTATCAGAAAGGAGGTTCAAAGTGCAATTAAATTAGACCTCTGTTTCTATAATAAATTAAGAGTCTATGTTTTTCTTCTTGATATAATATAAATATATAAGGAATTTCATATAAAATAGTTTATTACTCTATGGCATTTCTTATACTACCTGAAAAATATCCTCCTAACCCAAACTTACAGTAATGCCCAAACTTGTAAAATCTATTTTTGGAAATTATATAAAGCCATAAGATATGTTTATGTGAAGAAATACTATGGATTTATGAAAATAGTTTAATTATTCATTTAAACTATAAATTACTTCATTAGCTAATTTTTGCTTTTTCTTTGTTTTACAATATATAAATATGTTTAAAGACATCTATGCTGAGAGATAGCTGTTCAGTCTGCTTTTCTTCCTGTCACTGTTGGTAACAAGTTTGCATAAAAGGTGCCTCTAGCAGTTTTCAGGATCCACAACAGCACAAGATTTATTTCTTCTAAATTAGATTATTATAAAATTCACGTGTTTCCATTTTTTAGTAAGTAACCTTAAAAGTTTAAAAAGTATGAACACCTTTGTGATTCTTGATATGTACAGCTAAATATTTCTCCAGTGTATTTCCAGCAGCCTAGGTAAAGCTAGTTTGATTTTATACTGTTATACTCTAACTTATTCTCACTAGGATCTTTAAGTTGGAGTTGACAAAGCTTAATAGGGGCATTTAGGAGTCATGGCTATTCATTTTAATCTCAACTGTATCCTTTGTCCATTTTCTAAATTTTACTTGCTTCATTTTACTATTTGAGTCTATAATCCCAAAACTAATAAATACACACACACACACACAAAAGATAAAACACTACTGTATTTTTCTGAGCTTCTGCTCATTTACCATATTTTGAAAAACAAAAGTCCGTTAAAGTTTCACATGGTCAACATTGATTACTCTACTCCACTTATATTCATTTATTCTATAAATCAAAATCAAATCCCAAATGTCACAGGAACTAAACCAGGTGCTGGAGATTCAGTGTCATATAAATAACCATCTGCCTGAATCTGATCTTCTTTGAGAGCTTTCAATGCAGCCATCTTTATTACCTTTCCTTCTCAGTATCAGCACTGGTACCAGTGACATAACAAGAATTACATTTTAGAGAATTTTCCAAAATTCTTTGAGTTTATACTTTCTTTAGGATGGTCACAATTCCTACCTCCCTGAACAAAAACATTTTCTTTGAAATCTTTATTTCTTAGTTATGTTAATCGCCTAACTGTAGCTAGTCTTTGTTTTATTACCTGACATAAATTATAGATAAAATGTTTGCTTTTTCACCAGGTTGTCAACTAAACCCTTTTCCACACTCCCTATCTTCATTTCCCTCAAAACTCACAGTGTGTGATTTGGATTAGTAATAATTTAGTGTCTTCTTTTGACCTATAGAAGGAGAAAGGCAGGTGATTCCAGTTCACCTGAGATTGCGTGAGAAGGAATACAGAATCTTGATATTCCAACTTTTTTGTTCTGGATTCTCTGCATCTTTTATCTCTTCCTTTTGTCTAGCTGATTCAGAACTATTAAGGTTAGAAGCAATATTACCTTAAGGCTGGTGTGAAAGTTCAGTCACAAAGTCGTGTCTGACTGTCTGCAATCCCATGGACTATAGCACACCAGCCTTCCCTGTCCTTCACTATCTCCTGGAGTTTGCTTAAATTCATGTCCATTGAGTCAGTGATGCCATCCAACCATCTCATGTTCTGTCGCCCACTTCTCCTCCGGCCCGCAGTCCTCTGACAAAACATGACCCACTGGAGAAGAGAAGGGCAAACCACTCCAGGATTCTTGGCCTCAAGAACCTCATCAACAGTGTGAAAGTACTTTAAAACTTCTGGGTAAACACCCATAAGGCATTTGTCATCTATTGGGTTAATTTTTTTTTTTTTTAATTTTTATATGCTCCAGGCACTCCGATAGGCACTACATTACCTCTCTTCTAACTGAAAGTGTAGTTACCAAGTGTCTCCTGGTTATCAAATCTGAATACAAACTTGTACCACCACTTTACAAGTTATTCTGTTTTTTCATAATTCATATTTTGTCATGAATTTTAAGTTCCTTGGGAAATGGAAAAGTTTGGCTAAATGATGTTATTCAAAATTGTTTAAAATAATGAATCTATTTTTATCAATAAATTATTTAGCACAGCATTTAGTTCATTAAAAACCCTTAATAAGTATTGACTGTTATTTTAATTTTATCAGAATGTTCTAAATGTATTGACAGCAGTAAAAATGAAATATGAAAATACTAAAACCATTTAAATAATTTATTTTTATATTTAGTATAGTTTCTAAAATTTTAATATTCAATGGTATAAGGCACATTTTATGATTTTCTTTGTGTCATAAAATCTAGAGAAGAAAAGGTCATGAAGTCTATAACCTGACTTTGAGAAGAAGTTCCTCCAAATTAAATTCTGATTAAAATTTATTCTGTACTCAAAGTTGAAAAAAAATTCCATTCTGTGACTTCTAAAAGGTGTTTGAAAGCCCTTATATCTGGAAAGAGTTCTTTATAATTTTTAACATTTAATATTCCATGTAATCCTGATAACTATTCTTTTCTAAAAATTAAATTCATTGATTCTTCACAGTTCTTACATGTTTACGTATTTGAAAACATTCCAAGTTCCTTGTGTTCTTTTTAAGTCACAAAAAGGATTGAATATTCCATTTATTAGATTGAGGGTAAAAGATTGTTATACTGCATTGTGAGTGATAACAGTTACAGAATTTTAAAACTAATTGCATTTGTTACATTGCTGGAATGTTTAGGGAACATTTGACTTGGATTCTAATATAGTATGCACATTTTTTACAGAAAGGGTAGAAATCAGGAGTAAATGAGGAATAAGTATGTGAGCTAGTTCAAAATAATGAGAGAAATTATGTATTGATCAAGTTATTTAACATTTTAGAATATCTAGAAAGAAAATAATGAAGGAATGATTTTTGACTAGGCATTAAAAAATTATTTCTAATAATTTTGTCTAACAGACCACAATAGGCACAGCTTCCTTGCCATCAATTTTACATGGTTCCAGTGATCTACCCACTATGATAAAAATTATTCTTTCCTGTCCAATTGTTTTCCTACCTCTGTTTTTATTTTTATTCTGAGATATAAATTGTCAGTACTAACTAGTTACAAGCATGTGAAGGGAGTGTGCATTTTGTGCAAATTTTTTACATGTATAGGTAGTTTTTATATGTAAATCACATGTCATACATGAGATATGTGTATATATAGACAAATTGCATGCACATCCATGTGTGCAGTTCTGTTTTATTACATCTTCTAATACAATTAAAATCATCAAAATGATTTCCTGAGAATCATCTTCCAAAGTGTGATATAGGATTTTACATATATGAATTTTCACTTTACAATGCTTTTATGTTGAAGACAAAGGTAAAATGAATACTTTTTAGTTTAGAGGAATGTATTCTTGTGGATTTAATAAAATAGTAATAGAAAATCTTTTCTTTTGGTCTGAGTTTCTATATATATTTTTAGAGAAGTATCATGTGTGTGTGTGTATATATAAAACTTCTTTTTTAATACTTTAAAGGGTCACATGATAGCATCCTGTGATGCCTGTGGAGTTACAAAGCTGTGGGATTTTCGGAAGCTTTTACCCATGGTGTCCATTGATGTAGGTCCAAGCCCGGGCAATGAGGTGACCTTTGATTCATCAGGTAGGATCTTTTTTGTTTAACATTTTGACCAAGTTGACAACTTTAATATTTGTCCTGAAAGTATTTTCTATTGCCATTTTAATTTTTTGCATTTCCTTCTATGTAAATTTCTGTTCTTAATATTATACTAAAATATATTACACTGTTATAATCATCATATTATATATCATATCACATATATATAATGAAAGCATTGCATTTATCACATGCGTGAAAAAAAGGATAATAGAGAAGGTAAGTGTGTGCTCATTTAAATTACTCAAGTTCCTAGTAGCATCATGCAAAATTTGGAGTCTGCATGCCTTGGAATCACCATCCAACGCAAGAAAATCAAGTTTTTTGAAGGCAAATGGCTAAAAGTAGGGAAGAACAAAACTTTGACAAGAGTAAAATTAAAACATTTTACAGAATATTTTAGTCTATAATAAATGCGTAATACCTCATATTCTCTAGATTTTACAATTAAATTTAAATATATATTCATTTTGCTGCAATTATGTCCAAAAATAATTGTTTTAACTGGTAATAATTATAGTATATTATCATGTTTAGCGTTTTTCTGCAATAAGATGAATGTTATCAATAAGAAAATATTTTATCCTTGCTGATGATCAGTAGTGTAGCAACTGATATTAATAGTCACACAATGATTCCACTTGTACATTTAAAATGTTAAAATTGCAATTACAACTCTATCTTTAATGATATCCTATGCTAAATAATGTATATCTGTTATTGATTGATATAGCTTACCTTTGCTATTATAATACATGTTATAAACTTTTTTAAGTTTTGAGATGTTAGAACTTGTGTTATTTATTGGCAGCCACTCAAAGTGGTAGAGATAGTGATTTTAGATGAAGAAACAGAGATTGAATATATATAATGGAAATAATATTCTATTTAAATATAGTCCAGAAAGTATGAATATACTCAGCAATTCTAGAGCCATAAGATAATTGTGTGTTCCATGGAACTGGTTTCATGATATTGCCATCACATATCTGAAATTCAGAATTCAGTAAGTTTGTCTTCTTAACAAATCTTAAGTTGTGTTCCCATTGCAGACTGGTATATGAGCCACACTAATAACAATGACTTCCTTAAAAATATTTTAGTAATGTTCTTGACATTAAGACTTTTATGCTCTGCTAGAATTGAAACAGAAAACACTGTACAGGATAAAAGACCCTAACTATGAGAATTTAATTTTTTAATGTGAAGGCTCATTAGTATTATAATTTATACTTTACAATATATAGAATATACATTGACATCATAAATCTAAAAGAGTTTCAACTTGTGTTTTATAAACATTTTCAAATCAATAAATTTCCTTTATTATCTTGAAATAGCATCCAAGTATTCAGGTTCTTGAGTTTTGAATTCTGAAATTTCAAAGCTTTTGTCTGTACTTTCTAATAATAGAAAAACAGGTGTTTTGGAAAGCTGTACAACTAACACTAGATATATATTTTACTGTCATAATATTAAATATGTTTTCACTGCCTTTTACTGTCCTTATCATCCATCCTCAAATTTTTTTTCTATATATTGTCAGGCAAACCTTATTTTAAATAAATGTCAGTTCTATCTTACTGTCATGCAAGTCTTGAAGCCCCTGGTACAACAAATCTATTTTTTCTCTCCATTACTGCTATATATTCGATAGTACACTAATATTAAGAAAACTGTCAAAATCAAGGATGGAACAATGAGAAACATAAAGAGTGTAAACCAGGGACCCTATTAATGAAAACATTTCATCAGTTTGAAGAAATATAATTTCAACTTGACCTTTCCATTCCTTTGACCATTTCTTCAAGGAACATGATATAATTAATTTTAATTCTAGAGTTTGAAAAATTAATGTCTTTTTCTCATTGAATAATGAGAAATGTGTGCTTTGGTGGAGAAGAAGTCTTAAGTCACTCATCATTTTAAAAGTATGAAATACATTAAGAGTTGAAGGAACTTGGGAAGAGCAAAGACAAGGTCTAATGAGGATCTGAACAGAGAGATGAAAATCACAAAGTTAAATACCAGAAATTATGTTCATTTCAAGAGAGTAAAGAAAAGTGAAGTCAAGAGCAAAACAAAATTGAAATAAGGACAGGAACATGTAGATCTCTTCTCATCTGCATTTATTCAGGAAAAGATGATTTTAAAAGTATAAAAAGATGTCATGAGGATATTTGGACTATGAAAATAATATCAAATATAACATAATAAGCTCAGAATACACATTCATTTGACATACTTTATTTATTCCCAGTGGCAAGCCAATGCAAGCTTACCTCCTTGGACCTGAGGAAAGGTCATTGATAATACACATGCAGTATCATCATAATATCATATAACATATGCAGAAGTATTGATAGTATTCTGTTTGAGAAATTTAATATAAGGAATGTGCAAGTAGTTTTCAGATATCCTAAATAATAAACACAGAAACAAAAATTTTCTCCTAATATTTCATGTCTCTAGATCAGTTTAATTGAAGGGCATCTTGAAATTTTGAGGTGTGCTGCTTAAACAGAGCTGTCTCCATACACAATGGCTTGTCTTTATAAATAAGGGATTTCTTCACTGCAAATCCAACACAGGATACACAGGATATTTGAGTAGAGATCATTAAAGACTGAAACTGTGGTTCATAACATTTGATTTCAAATATTTATTAAAATGTATTCATTAATTATTTATCTCATAACTATTTTTATTTTATTTTATAATTTTATTTTAAATTTATAAGAGTAAATTACATACTAATGAAATAGTACTTATTCTGTTTTAAAATTGGTATTTCTCATGATGTATCAGGGACTTCCTCCCCTGGAAAAGGAAATGGCAATCCACATCAATATTCTTACCTGGAAAAACCCATGATCAGAGGAGCCCAGCAGGCTACAGTACATGGGGTTCAAAGAGTCGGACACAACTTAGAAACTAAACAACAAAATACGGTGTATCAATTTTTGAAATGTTATATTTGATAAAAATATTTCAAACCAATGGTGTGGAAAAAGAACGTACACTAAGATTTAGACCCTTAGCTCTTCCTCACCTTTTAGATTTTAAGCAAGTTATTTGATCTTCCTGAATTAAGCTTTTTCATGTAAATAATAGAAGAGATAATTGTCTTACTATATTCTAATTTGTCTCATGGGTTAATTGCATTCTATAATGAGGAAATCCCAATATAGTCTTGTTTTCCTCTAATATTAAAAATAATTTAAATGATTAACTAGCAAGTAAAACTGTATTTAACATTATATGTGCATATATAATTAAAATCAAAAGATTTAAAGAAGTGTGAATCATCATCTAGGGCTTAGCTTTACTGTTGCTGTAAGAAATCAGCTTCTTACACATTTAAAAGAGGAGTTGCATGTGGCATAGTATTATTTGCATAATGTTTTATTTGAAAATGCACTGCTTACAACAAATACAGATTACCTATGTTTATAGATATATACCGGAGAAGGCAATGGCAACCCACTCCAGTACTCTTGCCTGGAAAATCCCAAAGACGGTGAAGCCTGGTAGGCTGCAGTCTGTGGGGTCACGAAGAATCGGACATGACTGAGAGACTTCACTTTCACTTTTCACTTTCATGCATTGGAGAAGGAAATGGCAACCCACTCCAGTGTTCTTGCCTGGAGAATCCCAAGGATCGGGGAGCCTGGTGGGCTGCCGTCTATGGGGTCGCACAGAGTCAGACAGGACTGAAGCGGCTTAGCAGCAGCAGCAGCATAGATATATACATGTATCAGTATATATTTATCATTCATGTATTTGTAAAAGGATAAGTATTCTTTCTCATTAAACAGAGAACCTCCTGGTAGTACAGTGCTACACATACAAGTATTCATTATCTAAATATCTCGCACTTGGCATACACAAATGCCATATGTTTTACCATTCAAAAATTTATTACTATTTCAGAAAAATGTTAAATGGAATTTTATAGTGAAAGTAACCAAAATGAACTGTGAGAATTTATACATACGCTTTCCCACAGCTCTCATTTCATCATGTTTATGTAGTTTAGAACTATTTTTCATTCCTTTGTAAAAGGTAATTCCAATACATTTGCAAAGAAGTCACATCCTTAAAACATGCAGAAGCTGAAGCTTGAGCCAGATGGGAACTTTCCAACAGAAAGCTTATCAGTCTTAGACCATTAAAACGGGCAAGGTTTCCCACCATTTGGAGATAATCCTAGATATTTCCCACAAGCAGAATGACAATAGAGATACTAAACTATAAGAAAAAATAATGACCCCATTATAAAATATGACGAGTATCAGACCCTTCTAAAATTGTTCAAAAAATAATAAGATAATCTTCATTTTTGGTTTATTAGTTTCTGTTAGTGAAGGCTTCAGTTCCCTGTTCTGTTTTATATTTAAAAGACGCGCTTCCTTGGAGGCTCAGTGGTAATCCGTGTGCAATGGCCGAAACATAGGTTCAATCCCTGGGTCAGGAAGATCCCCTGGTGGAGGAAATGGCAACACACTCCAGTACTCTCGCCTGGAGAATCCTATGGACAGAGAAGCCTGACAGGTTACAGTCCATAGTGTCACAGAGAATCAGACACAACTACAGCAATTTAGCAGCAGGAGCAGCATATTTAAAAGACAGGTTGTGGTCAATCCCTTCTGTTGGAAGCAGTGTAGTATAATGGAACATCTGGAAGTTAGTATAACTCAGAATTTAGAAGCCCTGGTTTTGAATTCTGTCTCTACTACTAACTAGCCGAATGATCTTGGTGAAATTTCTGAACATTTCTGAGTCTTAATTTCCTTGTCTGTGGAATGTTAAAAACCTACCACAACTTCCACTTCCAGCCAAACAGGGACCATTAGGTAGGACTCCTACCTAAAATGAAGGAAAAAACAGACAAAATTTATGCAACAATGGTTTTCAGAAATTGAATATTGGGCAGTGGAAGACAGTACTGAGAGGTGGGTAAATAAGATGAGCTCTATGGCTGCACAGAATACTGTCTGGAGGAAATCTCTAGATTGCATCTCAGAAATAAACAAAAACCTTGAGGAAGCTCAGCAAACTCCCAGAGTTAGGGAGATGGAATGGGCAGTCCAGTGAGGCCAAGGCAGAGGACAGGACAGGAGACAGGACAGGAGACAGCAACATAAAGAGGGAGCTCTGGAGATCTGCAAAAGATCCCTTCCAATCTTTAGCTGAGTATGGATCAGTACATGACAGCCTAAAGGCTTAGAAAAATCTGTCTGAAGAGTTAACAAGAAAAATCCCTGAGGATCACAATAGCCTAGGAATAGTTAGTGCTCCCATCAACCAGGATGGTAAAACCTTGCAATTCAAAAGGATAGTACATAGAACAGGGCTTGGCAAAGTACTGCCTATAGTCCAGCTTGACCTGTATTTATCTGTAATTTTAATGGTATACAACCATACCCATTAATTTATGCATTATCTAAGGCTACTTTTATACTACAACAGCAGAGTTGAATATTCGCAATGGAAACTATACGGCTTGTGAAGGCTCAGCTATTTATTGTCTGGCTCTTTGCAGAAAACTTGACTCAGGGAGAGGGCTCAGAATGTTATTACCTCAATAGTGAGGCAACATCAGTCCACACTTCTGGGTCTAGTCCCTTTACCAATGGAACCATCTGAGTCAGCTCTCATAAAAATCTTGTTTATTCTTTACCACAGCTTAATGAGGTTGTTACTACTGACATCATTCACCTCAGATTGGGACTTCAATCCATGTGCTCGGGCTTGAACTCAGCCCAAACCCATGGTTTTCCAGCTGAGATCCCACACATAATTTCAGGACCTAATGAAGCTTAGATTCTTGATTTCTCGTTGCAGAAAGATTCAGTGAAAGACAAAGTGATAGGAAAGAAATGGATTTGTAACGTGGAAGAGTTGCTTTTAAATTTGCACTGCATCTGCTTCTGTGACTTTAACCCCCCCTTTTTTTTTTTTATTATAAACATACATAATGGCCTGCCTCAAGGAGATAACCAGACCCCTCCACCTGTGAATGCCTGTGATTCTCTGTGTAGCAAATGGCATAGCACCAAGCACATTTCATGACCAAAAATTCACATTTGGGGAGTCTGGGATCACAGATAGATGTGACATCTTTGTTTGTTGATATGACAGGAGATATTGCATTTCACACTGCCCATGTAATGACTGTAAGGAAGACATAAAATTAACACATCCCACTACCCGAGGCTTGTCATTTTAGGAGATTTGCAAGAATTAAATGGTCTGTTTACTTTGTATCCCACCCATCTCTGATCCAGAAAAGAATCTGACATCCAGGCCCCAGCAAGATGGTTACTTTGAGGGTCAGGCCTGCCATCTTCTCTGTCAGCAGGCTCACAAAGTCTGTTCCTAATCCACGTACCTCATCTCAGATTCATTGACTTATCTTGCAGCGAGCAGAGCAAGCTTTGACTAGGTTGTGTTGTTCAGTCTGTCAGTGATGTCCAATTCTTTGCGACCCCATGGACTGCAGCACACCAGGCATCCCTGTCCATCACTAACTCCTCGAGTTTGCTTAAACTCATGTCTATTGAGTCAATGATGCCATCCAATCACCTCATCCTCTGTAACCCCCTCTTCCTCCTGTCTTCAATCTTTCCCAGCATGAGAGTCTTTCCCAATGAATTGTGTCTTTGCATCAGGTGGCCCAAGTATTGGAGCTTCAGCATCAGTCTTTCCAATGAATATTCAGGATTGAATTCCTTTAAGAGTCTTTTCCAACAGTTCAAAAGCATCAGTTCTTTGCTGCTTAGCCTTCTTTATGGTCCAACTCTCACATCCATACATGATGACAGGAATAACCATAGCTTTGACTATATCGAACTTTGTTGGCAAAGTGATGTCTCTGCTTTTAAATACGCTGTCTAGGTTTATCATAATTTTTCTTCCTAGGAGCAAGTATCTTTTAATTTCATGGCTGCAGTCACCATCTGCAGTGATTTTGGAGCCCCCCCCCCCAAAAAAATAAAGTCTGTCACTGTTTCCATTGTTTCCCTATCTATTTGCCATGAAGTGATGGGACCAAATACCATAATATTAGTTTCTTGAACGCTCAGTTTTAAACAAGCTTACTCACTCTCCTCTTTCACCTTCATCAAGAGGCTCTTTAGTTCCTCTTCACTCCATGACACACCATTAGGGTGTGTCATCTGCATATCTGAGGTTGTTGTTATTTCTCCCAGCAACTTGATTCCAGCTTGTGAATCATCCAACCTGGCATTTCACAGGATGTACTCTACATATAAGCGAAATAAGCAGGGTGACAATATACAGCTGTGGTGTACTCCTTTCCCAATTTTAAACTAGTCCTTTGTTTCATGTCCGGCTCTAACTGTTGCTTCTTGACCTGCATACAGGTTTCTCAGGAGGCAGATAAGGTGGTTTGGTATTTCCGTCTCTTTTAGAATTTTAAGAACAGTTTGTTGTATTCACACAGATGCTTTATTGTAGTCAATGAAGCAGAAGTAGATGTTTTTCTGGACTTGCGTTGCTTTTTCTATGATTCGATGGTGTTGACAATTTGATCTCTGGTTCCCCTACCTTTTCTAAATCCAGCTTGTGCAGCTGGAAGTTCTCAGTTCACGTACTGTTAAAGCCTTGCTTAAAGAATTTTGAGCATTACCTTGCTATCATGTGAAATGAGTGCGGTTGTGTGGTAGTTTGAATGTTCTTGGCATTGACCTTCTTTGGGATGAAAACTGACCTTTTTGTGTCCTGTGGCCACTGCTCCATTTTCCAAATTTGCTGGCATATTGAGTGCAGCACTTTAACAGTATCATCTTTTAGGATTTGAAATAGCTAGATTCCATCACCTCAATTAGCTTTGTTCATAGTGATGCTTCTTAAAACCCACTTGACTGCACACTCTAGGATGTCTGGCTCTATGTGAGTGACCCACACCATTGTCCTTGTCCAGGTCAATAAGACCTTTATTGGATCATCTTTCTGTGTATTCTTGCCATCTCTTTTCTACTAGGTCCATATCATTTCTGTACCCACCTTTGCATGAAATGTTCCCTTGTTATCTCTTAATTTTCATGAAGAGATCTCTAATCTTTCCCATTCTATTGTTTTCCTCTATTTCTTTGCACTGACCATTTAGGAAGACTTTCTTATCTCTCCTTGCTATTCTTTGGTACCCAATTAAGATGGGTATATCTTTCTTTTACTCCTTTGCCTTTCACTTCTCTTCTTTTCTTAGCTCTTTTTAAGGCCTCCTCAGACAACCACTTTGCTTTCTTGAATTTCTTTTTCTTGTGGATGGTTTTGATCTCTGCCTGCTATACAGTGTTATGAACCTCCAGCCATAATTCTTCAGGCCCTCTGTCTATCAGATCTAATCTCTTGGATCTATTTGTTACTTCCACTGTATAATCATAAGGAATTTGATTTAGGTCATATCTATATGGCCTAGTGGTTTTCCCTACTTTCTTCAATTTACGTTTAAATTTGGCAATAAGGAGTTCATGATCTGAGCCACAGTCAGCTTCCTGGTCTTGTTTTTGCTGACTATATAGAGCTTCTCCATCTTTGGCTGCAAAGAATATAATCAGTCTGATTTTGGTATTGACCATCTGGTGATGTTCATGTGTAGAGTCATATTTTGTATTGTTGGAAGAGGGTGTTTGGTATGAGCAGTGCATTCTCTTAGCAAAACTCTGTTAGCCTTTTGCCCTACTTCATTTTGTACTCTAAGGCCAAAATTGCCTGTTACTCCAGGTATCTCTTGACTCCCTAATTTTGCATTCCAGTCCCCTATGATGAAAAGGACATCTGGTTTTTTTTTTGTTTGTTTGTTTTTTTGGTGTTAGTTCTAAAAGGTCTTGTGTTTCTTCATAGAACTCTTCAACTTCAGCTTCTTCAGCATTACTGGTTGGGGCATAGACTTGGATTACTATGACTCAGTAACAGATTTATTTAGAAGTAAACACACTCCACAGACAGAGTGTGAGCCATCTCAGAAGTCAAAAGTGGCCTTGGGAGAAACACAGTCCATAGACAAGAGTGTGGGCCATTGCTGAGGGTGAGTGCAACCTCAGAAAGTGGTGTGGTTAGCCTTCATGGACTGGGTAATTGCATAGGGTACAGAATGGGAAGATTATCCCAAAAATTTTGGAGAAGGGGCAGAGTGTTCCAGGAATTAGGCTGCCACTCACTTTTTGGTCTTTGATGATTGGCCTTGGGGCTTCCCTGGTAACTTGGATGGTAAAGAATCTGCCTGTAATGCAAGAGACGTGAGTTGGATTCCTGGGTAGGGACGATCCCCTGGAGAAGGAAATGGCAACTCACTCCCGTATTCTTGCCTGAAGAATTGCATAGTTAGAGGACCCCTATGGTCCAGACATGACTGAGAGACTAACACACTTGGGTCTGTCATGAGTCCCTATGTGTCATTTAGCTTGCTGATGTGTTACAGTGAGCATATACTGAAGCTCACGTCGAGCCTAGTGGAAGTCGACTCGTTTGCCATCTTGGACCTATTTGGTTCTAATCAGTTTATGTTGTGTTCTCAGGCTGTCATTCTTTTAAAGGTTGTGCCCTGTCCCCTCCTCTTCTGTTTCACCATTGTCTCCTCTTTACAGATGAGGAAACTAGGACATGAAGTTAACAACAAACTCAATGATACCTATCTGATCAAATATGGAGTCAGAATTCACATTCAGAGAGTCTAATTCCAGAGACTAGAATTTGGACTTTTTATCATTCTGCTTCTCACTGTAATAATAGTATTAGTTTCACATTGATATATGACGTCTGTTCAGAGAAATAATTCATTTGCTATAGATATTGAAATAATCTAAGTAATGACCACTTGAAGTGTTTGACTCAAAACTGATTAAGACAGGATCCTGTCACTATTTGTCAACTAGTTGTGTCTGAAAAGGAAGACAAGATAAAGGAGGGGAAAAAAAGAAAAGATGATTTCCCTAGTGTTATCTGCCAAGTTTTTGATGTCTTATAACAAGAGAGAAAGAAAAGTGAAAGAGTTAGTCACTCAGTCATTGACCTGATGGACTTTGCGACCTGATGGACGATAGTCCTCCAGGCTCTTCTGTCCATGGAATTCTCCAAGCAAAGATAGTGGAGTGGGTAGCCATTGCCTTCTCCAGGGGATCTTCCTGACCCAGGGATCAAATCCAGCTCTCCTACATTATAGGTGGATTATAACAATGGGGAACCTTAAATATGTTCCTAATGGGAGCTGAAACTCCAGCTCCACACCTCATGGTTAATTCTTATCAGACTAATCTGGATGGAATAGGTGAATGCTTACAGGCACCTTTTGTTATTTACTTAAGTCCTGGCCTGATTAGAAACTGAAATAGGAAAGGAGTAAAACAAGCTAACTTCTCTAAGGCATAAGGCAGAGATAAGCTAAATAGCTCCTCCTAAGAGCAAGATCATTCTACTTCAATTTCCTGGGAAAGAGTAACAGGGAGAGTGGATAAAACACAAGAGAGAAAAGGAGACTAGAAGACTCTGCTCAGTTATTTATAACCCCGCTATTCTGTCCCCTGTTTGTATGCAAATCCATTTTGTTTTTGAGTAAAATATGGGCTTCTCTGCTACTGGAGAAAGGAATTGGAGGAACTGAAAGAAATAAGATTATGTATCTCCCTTGCAGACTCAAATGTGTGAATAATACCTGCAATGAAGTATACTATGCTCTAGGAACTGGACAAGGTGTTTTTTTGTTTGTTTTTTACTTAGCACAGAACTAGGGGTTTGGTTCCATTTCTCCCATTTTAAGAAGTTTTGAGAGCTTTAATTATGTATGTATATTAACAAATATATGTATTTGTACATTTCTATGAGACCCTGAATTCCATTTTATTTCATCCTTAGATCCAGGGAATTGTAAAGAAAAAATTCTGGAGATTCATAGGAACTGGTTTTACACTTTACCTGTAAAATAAAAAAGTGTCCTTTCTCTTTGTTTTTTGTCATGCTATTCTATGTTTTAGAAGCATTTTTATTCACCTGATAGCAAGTATAGAAGGTAACATGCTAATAATAATGGGGATGCCATGAAAACTTTAATTAAAGGTGTATTGTTTGAAGATATATTAATTCAGAAATAATATTTGCAGTTGTAAAAAATGTTATGACCATTGACTGTGAACCTATTCTGTTTGATCTGTTGTCCATTCTGACTGATTGGTGAAAGTGAAAGTCGCTCGGCCATGCCCAACTCTTTGCAACCCCATGGACTATACAGTCCATGTAATTCTCCAAGCCAGAATACAGGAGTGGGTAGCCTTTCCCTTCTCCAGGGGATCTTCCTAACCCAGGGATCGAACTCAAGTCCCCCACATTGCAAGCGGGTTCTGTACCAGCTGAGCCACAAGGGAAGCCTAATTGGTTGGCGACGACACCATATTAATTTTTATGTATTTAGACTATCATCCTAATAATGTATCATACATTCTGAAAACTGAAGTGCATTTGAATTACACAAATTGTGATTATACTTAATTATATTACACTTAATATAAATGAAATTACTGACTTTTTCAAAATACAGAATCAATGCACGTAACTCTTGTTCCTTTCCGATACTATGTTTGAAAGGGTGTGTACTTAATCTAATGACAACATCATTGTACAAACTATAAGGCCTCACTTTTGCAACTGTTTTCATAGTTTTAGAAATGATTATTTCATATCTCCAATACTATCTAATGTCTTATCTGAGTCTGGATTGAATTTGTAGAAAGAAACATATAGAAATAATTCACATACCATACATCAGAAGTTAAGCACAAGGCAAGGCTCTAAAGAATATTGTTGTCCATCTGTGGTTGAATATGAAATTGTAATATGAAATTGAGCAGGACACTTAGTCTCTGTTGACTTCAACTTGATCTTAAAAACATGAGATTTGGATTAAGTGACTTCATCAGTTATGTTTCCAACCTAAGTTTTGTACAGCTGAGTAGTGCCTTGTCCACTCTTCATTGGAGCATGGTATTCTGGGATAAAAATAATATTTTAAAATAAAAACTTAATACTCTTTTATACTATTTAACATTTACAAATAAAATATGAAACTGTAAGTAAAACACTCCACTTTTCCTAGTTCCAAAATGGAAATAATTTGATATAAAAATCAAGATTATTTAGAAACTGAGCCTCAAATTGAAATGACAGCTGTGTTGCTCAGCAATATAAAACTTTTATTCTTACAAACCTAACAACATGTTCATTCTCTGTAGGAATGGAATTTTATCAAACAACATGCATAAGTTTCAACATTTTAATAACTTAATAACTCAAACAAATTCTTCTTATAGGGCTTTATGAGATAGTAAAAATCTGACCTATTCTGGTTTAATCAGAGCAGAAAATAACTTATTAATCTTACAAATTAGAGCATTATTCAGATGCAGTCAGCTATTATAGCTTTAACTGCCTGGATGATACAAAGAAGTCACACTTATGTTGTTAGATCCTCAGTTTTATATAGTATTTTCTCCTTGCTTAATTCTCTGTTGTAGTTGAATTGCATAGAAATATTAGGCCTAGATGATCAAGATTCTTGGAAATATTTTTCTATGTACATAAACTTTCTCCTTGGAAGTTCATTACAGAGCTTATGTGCCTAATTATATACAAACATTTTAAATACAGCTCATATCCAAAAAATGACAAATTCTAAATTACTGTCATCATATTTAATGAGGATTAATTTTGCAGGAGTCATATAAGAAATAGTTTTCAAATGCATTTATAGCAGTTATTTTCGTGTAACAATTACTGTGCTAATGCCAAGTTATTGCCACCACGTTTAAGAAATTCAGGAGATCAGCCCTGGGATTTCTTTGGAGGGAATGATGCTGAAACTCCAGTACTTTGGCCACCTCATGCGAAGAGTTGACTCATTGGAAAAGACTCTGATGCTGGGAGGGATTGGGGGAAGGAGGAGAAGGGGACGACAGAGGATGAGATGGCTGGATGGCATCACTGACTCGATGGACATGAGTCTGAGTGAACTCCAGGAGTTGGTGATGGACAGGGAGGCCTGGTGTGCTGCGATTCATGGGGTCGCAAAGAGTTGGACATGACTGAGCAACTGAACTGAATTGAAATGAACAAGTATGAGGAATTAATTTCATGACTGGCTATATCTTAATATCACCTAGGCAATAAAATATTCCATATAATTAACTATGACCATATGATTACAAATACTATAAAAAGAACAAATGCATGTTTGCGTAGGTCATTATGAAATATGACTATTTTTACACATATATTAATCAAGAAAAATACATTTATATAAAGAAATAAAGTACAGTCTTACCTTTGAATTTTTCCTAGGGGTACATAGTTATGTAATTAAGAGGAATGTACTATTTTAATGTAGTAGCATATGATGGTGTACTCAATTTAAAAATAATAACAGTTGAAATCTGTAGTCTACACATACCTCATAGCCCAAAGTCAAGTAGCACAAGAATCTATCTTCTTTTTAGTAGATTATGTATACAAAACTGAATAGATAATTATCTTTAATCAGCCAAGCTGATACTTCTTAATAGGATAATTCTTTAAGAGAAGTTGCAGTTCAACAGAAGTGCAAATCAATCCAGAGCAAATAGCATACTCTCCTAGAGAGGGAGCTGGCCCCGATGGCACATATGATAACACTCAGTTATATTTATCTAAAATTGAATTTCAAACAATATTCACATATGCTTTCTCAAATCTGGTTGATCTCAGAGTATCTTACTTATACTATAACTGGAGTGAATATCAAAAATTATTTAAAATCATATTCATGCAGCATCCCCTACTATGCAGTCTACAACAAAAAGAAAGAAAAATTGAAAAAGGAATATAACAGTATATTATTGATATTATGAAAATCAGTACTTTGTAAATGTTTTGAAATAGTGAGTTTGATAAGTGGAATAATGAATATGCATTTGGCATAATATATATGTGCATTTCAGTCATGCCTTCTAGCCAAGAATTTTATTATTTTCTCCCCTGTATTTTTGTTTGTCTAAAAGTAGAAATTATGCTCATTCAGTTGACAAATAGTTAGCGTAAGCCTGTTATCTGCCAGGTACTATTCTAAATTCTGGGATTTAGCTATGAAGAGACAGGTAAGATTCTATTTACAAAGTAAATTGAAGCAATAGTCATGAATGTGCAAATCATAAACTGGGAGTGTTGAAAACTCTAAGTTAAACTGCCCCACATATAATATGCTGTAGGTGCCATCAGAGTGTGTTTTGTAAAGGGTACTATAGCTGTTTATGGAGCTGGAGAAAAAAGATGGGCACTTCTGTAATGTAAATGACATTACCATTTCTCTTCTCATGGACTCAGTTTACTTTGAAGTTTTGCTCTTCTGTTATCCTTTCACTATGTCTTTCATAATGTTTGATATCTTCCTTTTTCTATGCAGCATTAGGAACCATTTATCCTTATAAAAATTTAGTTGTAACAATAAATGTTATCTGTTGCTTCTGCTTTAGCTTCTCTTTCTCCTTCTTCTACTTCTTTCCTCCTCCCCTTTCCTCCTTATGTCCCTTCTGTTCATCCAGCTTCTTTCTCCCTTCTTTCTCTTATTCTTCCTCAAATACAAAGAGCTGAGTTAACCATAACTCTCAATATGTAACAGACAATTATTTGTAGATTTTATTACTTTTCTCCTTTCATGTTCCATCCCTACTCTCATTCCCTCCAACCCTGTATGGAAGTCTTTAAATATCCTTGATATATTTCCTTAGATTTGCAAGTATCTTTGAAGAATATAGTTATTTTATACATGAATGCATCTAATTTTCTTTAAAAACTATATTTTGTCACAAATTTCATTCAGTTTCTTGCCTTTTAATTCTATCCTTTTTATCCATATATCAGCTCATCTACTGGATAGTATTCCAATTTTATTCATTTTATCATTTTATTTCTTTATTGTACTAGTGTAAGGCACCATAGAACCTAATCCCCCTATAAGTCCCTGCTACTTCAGTAACCTCAGATATGAAGATAATAACACCCTTATGGCAGAAAGTGAAGAAGAACTAAAGAGCCTCTTGATGAAAGTGAAAGAGGAGAGTGAAAAAGCTGGCTTAAAACTCAACATTCAGAAAACTAAAACAAAAAAAAAAAAAGAAAACTAAGATCATGGCATCTGGTCCCATCACTTCATGGCAAATAGATGGGGAAACAGTGGAAACAGTGGCAGACTTTATTTTGGGGGGCTCCAAAATCACTGCAGATGGTGATTGCAGCCATGAAATTGAAAGATGCTTGCTCCTTAGAAGAAAAGTTATGACCAACCTAGATAACATACTCGGAGAAGGCAATGGCACCCCACTCCAGCACTCTTGCCTGGAAAATCCCATGGATGGAGGAGCCTGGTAGGCTGCAGTCCATGAGGTCGCGAAGAGTCGGACACGACTGAGCGACTTCACTTTCACTTTTTACTTTCATGCATTGGAGAAGGAAATGGCACCCCACTCCAGTGTTCTTGCCTGGAGAATCCCAGGGATGGGGGAGCCTGGTGGGCTGCCGTCTGTGGGGTCGCACAGAGTCAAACACGACTGAAGCGACTTAGCAGCAGCAGCAGGGAGGGCTGGCATGCTGCAGTCCATAGGGTCACAAAGAGTCAGACATAACGGAGCGACTGAACTGAACTGAAGTGTGTGTGCTTGTCATGTCTGACTCTTTGTGACCCCATGGACCATAGCCTGCTAGGCTCCTCTGTCCTTGGGATTTTCCTGGCAAGGATACTGGAGGGGGTTGCCATGACCTCCTCCAGGGGAATCTTCCCAACCCAGGGATTGAAACCTGTGTGTCCTGCATTACAGGTAGATTCTATACCCCTGAGCCACTGGGGAAGCCCCGAACATCCTCATATATATCTCCATTATGAGTGACTGTGAGAGTTTCTCTGTGGTATATACCACCTCGTCCTGGAAAGGAGAGGACTTGCCATGCCACAGAATGTATATCATTTAATTCAATTAAGCATTGTCACATGGTTCTTAACAATCACTGTTCTGATTACAACCCTTCAGGAATCTCGTTTTCAGCATCTGGTAGAGCTGTGGACTAAATTGTATTCAACCTTTAAGATCCATGTGTTGAAACCTTAGCTCCCTGTGTGACTATATTTGGAGAAAGACCTTTTACGAAGTAGTGAAATTTAAATGAGATCCTAAAGGTGATGTCCTAATCCAATTGGATTAGGGGTTATTTAAGAAGAGTCACCTATAAGCACAAGATTATGAGGGCTCACAGCTGGAAAGCCATAGTCTGCAAGCCAGGAAGAGAGCCTTCACAGAACCTTACCATGCCAGCATCCTGATCTGGGACTTCAAGCCTCCAGAACTGTGAGAAAATAAATTTCTGCTTTTAAAGACACCCAGTGGTTATGGCAGCCCAAGTAGACTAATACAGGTAGTATTTGACTTTATAATTCTGCCAGTATAGCGGGCACTACATACATTGCATTTCCCTAATTACTAGTACTGTTGAGCATCTTTTCATTCATAAGTCTTTCAGGCCTTCTCACCTGTGAATTAATTGCTTTTGCCAATTTTTTTATATTGGGTTTCCTTTCTCTTGGGACTTAGAGATTTAATTATCTATATACAGTCAGCCTTGTGGCTCCCCAGGTGTCACAGTGGTAAAGAATTTGCTTTCAGTGCAGGAGATGTGGAAGACAAGGGTTTGATCCCTGGGTTGGGAAGATCCCCTGGAGTAGGAAATGGCAGCCCACTACAATATCCTTGCCTAGAAATTTCCACAGACAGAGGAGCCTGGCAGACTACAGTCCATAGGGTCGCAAAGACTCAGACACAACTGGGTGAGCACACATGTATACAATTACTCTTGAATGTATATTTATTCCAAAGAGAGACATTTATTGATCTTATATATGGTGTGCATGCTAAGTCACTTCAGTCATGCCCAACTATCTGCAACCCTATGAACTGTAGCCCTCCAGGCTCCTCTGTCCATTTAATTCTCCAGGCAATTTCACAGAATAAAAACTATTGTATTTTTATCTTAATATTTGAGGTGGGGGGGGCATTGCTTGAGAATATTATCCATATTATTAGATCACAAAATCATTTTTCCAAATCTTCCTTTTTTAGCTTTACATTGTTACCTTTAACATTTTAGGACTTTGATTCAAGGTACAAGAGGTTGTTATCAGTCATTGTTTCCTTCAAAAACTAATCCAGAATCTTCCTGACTTGTTGGAGCATTTGTTCCTTGTTCTCTTATGAGAAAGCGGCATGTCTCTTGAGGCCTCTTGCGCTTTCATAAGCTCCAGCCGAGCTCCATGTGTCTTCTCATTCTGGACCCCAGGGTCTACATGTGGGGCATGTTAACCTCCTGCAGTAAGTATAGCTGAAGAGAAAAGAAGCAGTGCAATCACATTCATGTCTTCTTTCCAACGTGTCAAGTATTATCTGCTTGATATCTGTTTGTCCAAAGCATGTTCGTAGCAAGTTATAAGCCAAATCCGAAGCCACTTAAATAGAGGTATATACTGTTACTACAGATTACAAGGACATGTCCTGGATTATGCCTAGAGATTTTTAACCTTGTTATAAGAAAGAAACACAAAGTTGTGGAAAATAATTCAGTGACTATAGTGGGAGGTCCAGTTTTATTTTCCTACCTACTGAGGCTTTTTTTTTTTTTGACAATATCAACTATACAATTAAACCTTACCTTACTGATCTGGATGCCACTTCTATCAACCTCATATAGAGAGATAGAGTCTTTTTTGAATTCATTTTTCTAATCTTTTGGTAACATTTTTTTTCTGAGTTGGCATAGTTCTGTTTGTATTACTGGATGTTCTAGTATTACTTCACATATGAATGTGAAGCCACTCTTTGCTTTCCTTTTCCAAAAGTATCTATTAAGTTTCTTATCTCCTAGAATCTTTACTCTTTTCAAAATTTTAAGTTGTTTTTCATTATGTCAGAGAACATGAACTGCATTAAGCTGGTCTCCTGTGACTTCTAATATAGACAGTTTGTTCAGTGTTTCTTATGTAATTAAAAAGAATGCATATGTGTGCACCCCTTATTAGATCAAGCATTTTTCTAGAATTTACTTTGAGCTTATTTACAAGATATTCACATCATTTATAACGTTTATTTTGACTCCTTGAGCTCTCCATTTCTGACTTGGATATAGTAAAAAATCCTTAACCACAAGTGTTAAGTTATTCTTATAATTTTATCAGTTTTTTGCTGCATATATTTTGAGGCTATGTTTTTAGATAGATATAGTCATAATCATTATATATTCTTCAACTTTTCTCCCTTTTATCAACCTGTAATCACCTTCATGATGATTTTGCCTTAAGTTCTATTTGGTCTTATATTATGAATTGGTACCCTGTTTTCTTTGAAGTCATATTTTCCTGGTAATCTTTCTTTCCCTACTTTTACTTTCACATCTGTTTTGTGGGAATTTTTATTTTTATGTTTCTAATTTTGCTTCTTTTTTCTTCAATCGAATATTCATAGCTTTTGAAAGATGAATTTTTTCTACATTAATATGCTTGTATAAAAATTGCTTGTACTAGTTAGGATACTCCAGAGAGACAAGACCAATAGTGTGTGTTTGTGTGTGAGTGTATGTGTATCTAGTTTGAGTCCAAAGGCAATATGAAGGCAGAACAGCTTTATTCTCAGAGATTTCAGTCTATAATTTTTAGGACCTTCATCTGATTGGATGAGGCATGCTCACCTTTTAGAGGGTAATCTGCTTTATAAAAAGTCTTTTGACTTAAAACCTAGTCATACAAAAATACTTTCAGAGCAACATTTATACTGGTGTTTGTTCGAAGCAGGATACCATGGGTACCATGGCCTAGCCAAGTTGACACATAAAATTAACTGCAACAGTACCTTCCTGGCTCTTGTCTTTCTTTGATGATTTTAATTCTTTCAGGAAATATTTATTTTTTCCTATTCTATATGGTAAGGATAGAGCAGTATATACATAGTATATATTTCTATTCTCATAGAACCTACATTTTACTTAGAGGAGAAGGATCAGAGGAAGGTAGGTGATAAATAATTAATGGAATCAATAATAATAATTGAAGATAAGTGCTATAAAAATAAGCCAAGAGGATGAAATGTAGTGAGATTGAATATTACTTTATAGAGGATATTCAGAGATAATGTCTCAATAAAGTGATATATGTGACAGAGACTTGAAGGAGGTGGAGGAATAGATTGAGTGATTATCAGAGGAAAGAGTATTCTAGGCAGCAAGAATAGCAGTACAAAGTCTCTAAGATGAAACTGTATTTGTGTGTGTGTGTTTAAAGTTAGATGAGGAGAATTATGAGGATTAAGTAAAATGTTATCAAAGGGCCAGATCAGAGATGCTCTGATTGGCTTTGGTACCAAATCTGGTCTTTATTTTTAAAAGGACTGTTATAATAAATTAGCTTACTTTTTAAAATGCATGCACATTCATTAGGGTATAGATAAATCAATTAGTCTTGCCAAAAGGGAATAACACATGAAACTTAAAAGAAAGCCAATATATTTGATCAAGTCAAAGAATAGTCAGTAAAGAAAGTGAAAGTGAAGTCCTGTCCTACTCTTTGCAATCCCATGGATTGCAAATCCATGTAGCCTACCAGGCTCCTCCCTCATGGGATTCTCCAGGCAAGAGTACTGGAGTGGGTTGCCATTTCCTTCTCCAGGGGATCTTCCTGATCCAGGGATCAAACCCAGGTCTCCCTCATTCCAGGTAGACGCTTTAACCTCTGAGCCACCTGAGAAGATCAAGGGTGATCAAATCACAGCAAATATTGTTATTCTCATTTATATTTAAAGACATGGTGGGACTTAAGTTACAGTCTCAACTACATGAAATACAGAAATGTAAACACATCAGCCATGAAATTAAAAGACTCTTACTCCTTGGAAGGAAACTTATGACCAACCTAGACAGCATATTAAAAAGCAGAGACATTACTTTTGTCAACAAAGGTCCGTCTAGTCAAGGCTATGGTTTTTACAGTAGTCATGTATGGATGTGAGAGTTGGACCATAAAGAAAGCTGAAAGCCAAAGAACTGATGGTTTTGAACTGTGGTGTTGGAGAAGACTCTTGAGAGTCCCTTGGAGTACAAGGAGATCCAACCAGTCCATCCTAAAGAAGATCAATCCTGGGTGTTCTTCGGAAGGACTGATTTTGAAGCTGAAACTCCAAAACTTTGGCCACCTGATGCGAAGAGCTGATTCATTTGAAAAGACCCTGATGCTGGGAAAGATTGAAGGCAGGAGGAGAAGGGGACGACAAAGGATGAGATGGTTGGATGGCATCATGGGCTCAATGGACACGGGTTTGGGTAGACTCTGGGAGTTGGTGATGAACAGGGATGACTAGCATGCTGTGGTTCATGGGGTTTCAAAGAGTCGGACATGACTCAGCAACTGAACTGAACTGAAGTGAAACACATCAGACACAAATAGACAGCAATTGATACCATAATAATAAGCAATTTCAGGAACTGTAGTTACCTTTGCAGCACTTTCTTCTTTAATAAGCTGACAAGATATTTATGTATATGAATATTGCTGCATGCTCTGTTGAGGAGGAGATAGTTCATGGATTTGCTACTCTCCTTTTTCACATCAATAGATAATTTATTGCTCACTGCCACTATGGAAACTTATGCAGAGA
This sequence comes from Bos taurus, assembly GCF_002263795.3. Classification (NCBI taxonomy): domain Eukaryota; kingdom Metazoa; phylum Chordata; class Mammalia; order Artiodactyla; family Bovidae; genus Bos; species Bos taurus. The sequence continues at coordinate 102,138,023 of NC_037329.1, forward strand.
AAGGTTGATATTGGTAACATTTAGAAGTACCGAAAATTTACTGTAAACCTGACAGCCATGTTTCAAAACCAAATTAGTCTGATTTGTTTTTAAGAATCTTCTTGTGGATTAAAGATCTCAACATTATCCAGAAACTATAAAACTCCTAGAGGAGAACATAGGCAAAACACTCTCTGACATTCATCACAGCAGGATCCTCTATGACTCACCTCCCAGAATATTGGAAATAAAAGCAAAAATAAACAAATGGGACCTAATTAACCTTAAAAGCTTCTGCACAACAAAGGAAACTATTAGCAAGGTGAAAAGCCTTCAGAATGGGAGAAAATAATAGCAAATGAAGCAACTGACAAACAACTAGTCTCAAAAATATACAACCAACTCCTACAGCTCAACTCCAGAAAAATAAATGACCCAATCAAAAAATGGGCCAAAGAACTAAATAGACATTTCTCCAAAGAAGACATACAGATGGCTAACAAACACATGAAAAGATGCTCAACATCACTCATTATCAGAGAAATGCAAATCAAAACCACTATGAGGTACCATTTCACACCAGTCAGAATGGCTGCGATCCAAAAGTCTACAAATAATAAATGCTGGAGAGGGTGTGGAGAAAAGGGAACCCTCTTACACTGTTGGTGGGAATGCAAACTAGTACAGCCACTATGGAGAACAGTGTGGAGATTCCTTAAAAAACTGGAAATAGAACTGCCTTATGATCCAGCAATCCCACTGCTGGGCATACACACTGAGGAAACCAGAAGGGAAAGAGACACGTGTACCCCAATGTTCATCACAGCACTGTTTATAATAGCCAGGACATGGAAGCAACCTAGATGTCCATCAGCAGATGAATGGATAAGAAAGCAGTGGTTCATATACACAATGGAGTATTACTCAGCCATTAAAAAGAATACATTTGAATCAATTCTAATGAGGTGGATGAAACTGGAGCCTATTATACAGAGTGAAGTAAGCCAGATAGAAAAACACCAATACAGTATACTAACACATATATATGGAATTTAGAAAGATGGTAACAATAACCCTGTGTACGAGACAGCAAAAGAGACACTGATGTATAGAACAGTCTTATGGACTCTGTGGGAGAGGGAGAGGGTGGGAAGATTTGGGAGAATGGCATGGAAACATGTAAAATATCATGTATGAAATGAGATGCCAGTCCAGGTTCGATGCACGGTACTGGATGCTTGGGGCTGGTGCACTGGGATGACCCAGAGGGATGCTGTGGGGAGGGAAGAGGGAGGAGGGTTCAGGATGGGGAACACATGTATACCTGTGGCGGATTCATTTTGATATTTGGCAAAACTAATACAATTGTGTAAAGTTTAAAAATAAAATAAAATTCATTAAAAAAAAAAAAAAGAATCTTCTTGAAGTGATTTGCATATGTATAAGTTTACCTGCCTCTTGAGAAACCTGTATGCAGGTCAGGAAGGAACAGTTAGAAATTGGACTTGGAACAACAGACTGGTTCCAAATAGGAAAAGGAGTACGTCAAGGCTGTATATTGTCACCCTGCTTATTTAACTTATATGCAGAGTACATCATGAGAAACGCTGGGCTGGAAGAAGCACAAGCTGGAATCAAGATTGCTGGGAGAAATATCAATAACCTCAGATATGCAGATGACACCACCCTTATGGCAGAAAATGAAGAGGCACTAAAAAGCCTCTTGGTGAAAGTGAAAGCGGAGAGTGAAAAAGTTGACTTAAAGCTCAACATTCAGAAAACTAAGATCATGGCATCTGGTCCCTTCGCTTCATGGGAAATAGATGGGGAAACAGTGGAAACACTGTCAGACTTCATTTTTTTCAGCTCCAAAATCACTGCAGATGGTGATTGCAGCCATGAAATTAAAAGACGCTTACTCCTTGGAAGGAAAGTTATGATCAAAAGCAGATAGCATATTCAAAAGCAGAGACATTACTTTGCCAACAAAGGTCCAAGGCTATGGTTTTTCCAGTGGTCATGTATGGATGTGAGAGTTGGACTGTGAAGAAAGCTGAGCGCCGAAGAATTGATGCTTTTGAATTGTGGTGTTGGAGAAGACTCTTGAGAGTCCCTTGGACTGCAAGGAGATCCAACCAGTCCATTCTGAAGGAGATCAGTCCTGGGTGTTCATTGGAAGGACTGATGCCAAAGCTGAAACTCCAATACTTTGGCCACCTGATGCGAAGAGTTGACTCATTGGAAAAGACTCTGATGCTGGGAGGGATTGGGGGCAGGAGGAGAAGGGGACGACAGAGGATGAGATGGCTGGATGGCATCACCAACTAGATGGACATGAGTTTGGGTGAACTCCAGGTGTTGTTGATAGACAGGGAGGCCTGGCGTGCTGCAATTCATGAGACTGCAAAGAGTCAGACACGACTGAGTGACTGAACTGAACTGAAGTTTACATGATGTAGGTGTTTCCATTTAAAGGAAAAATTATATCAGTGAGAATTTGGGAATATTTTGCTGTACATTCTATAATGGTAAGGCAATAGAAAAAGAGTGCTTAGAGACCTTGTCTCCACATGGGAGGCCTCTAGTAATAATATCCTGTATCTGTATAAAGCTTTATCAATTTTAATACCATTCATTTCAACAGTGTATTTCTACCACTTAGTCCTGTGAGGTTTTCCTTATCAAAATTGACTTCTCTTTTAACCTGTTTTGTACCTTTTTTTTTTTAATACTGTTCATGGGGTTCTCACGGGAAGAATACTGAAGCGGTTTCGCATTCCTTTCTCCAGTGGACCACATTTTGTCAGAACTCTCCACCATGACCTCTCTGTCTTGGGTGGCCCTACATGCCATGGCTCATAGTTTCATTGAATTAGACAAAGCTGTGATCCTTGTGATCATTTTGGTTAGTTTCCTGTGACTGTGGTTTTCATTCTCTCTGTCCTCTGATTGATAAGGATAAGAGGCTTATGAAAGCTTCCTGATGAAAGAGGCTGACTGTGGGGGAACCTGGGTCTTTTTCTTTCACTTAAGCCGTGCTTAAGTGAAGCGAAGTCGCTCTGTTGCATCAGACTCTTTGCGACCCCATAGACTGTAGCCTACCAGGCTCCTCTGTCCATGGGATTTTCCAGGCAATAGTACTGGAGTGGATTGCCATTTAGTAAATCTTTAATCCAGTTTTCTGTTGATGAGTGGGGCTGTGTTCCCTCTGTGTTGTTTGACCTGAGACCTATGGTAGGAATAATGAACATAATGGCAACCTCTTTCAAAATGACGTGTGCCTGCACTGTGTTCAGTGCCCCTGACCCTGCAACAGGCCACTGTTGACCCTTGCCTTCAACAGAGATTCCAGGACACTCACAGGCAGGTCTGGCTCAGTCTCTTGCGGGAATGCTGCTTCTTTTTCCTGGCTCCTGGTACACACAAGGTTTTATTTGTGCCCTCCAAGAGTCCGTTTTCCCTGTCCATGGAAGTTCTGTAATCAAATCACACTGGCCTCCAAAGTCAAATTCCCTCGGGCTTCTCAGTCCCTTTGCTGGATCCCATTGGGAAATCTATTCTGGGTCCTAGAACTTTCTTAACAGTGTGAGAATTTCTTTGGTATAATTGTTCTGCAGTTTGTGGGACATCTGCTCGGTGGCTCTAAGGTGGGGCTAATGGTGACCTCCTCCAAGAGGGCTTATGTCACAGTCTGTGTGACCCAGATCTGCTGCAGTCAGAGCCCCTGTTCCCATGGCAGGGCACTGCTGACTGGTGCCTCCACAGGAGACACTCAAACAACTCAAAGGCAGCTCTGGCCCAGTCTCTGTTGGGTCTCTGGATCCTCGTGTGTACAAGGTTTTGTTTGAGCTTTTTAAGTGTCTCTGGCAGGTATGGGGTTTAAATCCAGATGCTATTTCGCCCCCTTACCATCTTGCTAGGGCTTCTCTCCTTTGCCCTTGGTCGTGGGGTGTCTTTTTTTGGTGGAATCCAACATTCTCATGTCAATGGTTTTTCAGCAGCAAGTTGCAATTTTGGAGTTCTCATAGGAGAAGATGAGCGCAGGTTCTTCTACTCCCCCATCTCTTCCTCTATTCCAATTCTTTTCCCACCTGATGTGAAGAACTGACATATTGGAAAAGACCCTGGTGCTGGGAAAGATTGAAGGCAGAAGGAGAAGGAAACAACAGAGGATGAGATGGTTGGATGGCATCACTGACACAATGGACATGAGTTTGAGCAAGCTTCAGGAGTTGTTGATGGACAGGAAAGCCTGGCATGCTGAAGTCCATATGGTCACAAAGAGTCTGACACGACTGAGCAACTGAAGTGAACTGTACTGGTTTTTATTGTTTGTGTGTTTGCCATAGTCGAAATTCAGTTTGTTTTGAGACAGTTGAACTAGGTTATTATTCTGAATTAATTCTTCTGCCTAGATTCGAAGTATTCTGTAACTTTTTTTCTGTTTTCTTTTCCTCTTGAAGTTGTACTTTCAATTAAACATAGTCGCTAAGAGTCGGACACGACTGAGCGACTTCACTTTCACTTTTCACTTTCATGCATTGGAGAAGGAAATAGCACCCCACTCCAGTACTCTCGCCTGGAGAATCCCAGGGATGGGGAAGCCTGGTGGGCTACCGTCTATGGGGTCACACAGAGTCAGACACGACTGAAGCGACTTAGCAGCAGCAGCAGCAGCAACTTGTAAGAAAGCCTTGACCCAATTTTGGAGTTTGAAACAGTCAATTGATTATAATCAGTGGTGAAATTTGTGTGGACAGTAGTACAGTCAATAAGATTAAAATACTGCCCTCCTGTTTTCAGTAATGAAGGTAAAATTAGTGTTAACAAAGCTTTATTTGCTATAATTCGAAGTCAATTAGTGTTCTCATGTGAGGAAATTATTAGAGATTCTCATTCTAAGTGTTGAATGATTCTAATTATGAATGATCCTCAAAAACAATTCAAAAGGGTATCTGTGAACATCAGTCATGAAGGATAATGTGTGTGTGTGTTCAGTTCAGTTCAGTTAAGTCAATCAGTCCTGTCCAACTCTTTGCAACCCCATGAATTGAAACATGCCAGGCCTCCCTGTCCATCACCAACTCCCAGAGTTCACTCAAACTCACGTCCATCAAGTCGGGGATGCCACCAGCTATCTGATCCTCTGTTGTCCCCTCCTCCTCCTGTCCCCAATTCCTCCCAGCATCAGTGTCTTTTCCAATGAGTGAACTCTTTGCATCAGGTGGCCAAAGTACTGGACTTTCAGCTTTAGCATCATTCCTTCCAATGAACACTCAGGGCTGATTTACTTTAGAATGGACTGGTTGGGTCTCTTTGCAGTTTAAGGGACTCTCAAGAGTCTTCTCCAACACCACAGTTCAAAAGCATCAATTCTTCGGCGCTCAGCTTTCTTCAAGTCCAACTCTCACATCCATACATGACCACTGGAAAAACCATAGCCTTGACTAGACGGACCTTTGTTGGCAAAGTAATGTCTCTGCTTTTGAATATGCTATCTAGGTTGGTCAAAACTTTCCTCCCAAGGAGTAAGCGTCTTTTAATTTCATGGCTGCAATCACCATCTGCAGTGATTTTGGAGCCCAGAAAAATAAAGTTTGATGCTGTTTCCAGTTTCCCTATCTATTTGCCATGAAGTGATGGGACCAGATGCCATGATCTTCGTTTTCTGAATGTTGAGCTTTAAGCCAACTTTTTCACTCTCCTCTTTCACTTTCATCAAGAGGCTTTTTAGTGCCTCTTTACTTTCTGCCATAAGGATGGTGTCATCTGCATATCAGAGGTTATTGATATTTCTCCCAGCAATCTTGATTCCAGCTTGTGCTTCTTCTCAGCCCAGCATTTCTCATGAGGTACTCTGCATATAAGTTAAATAAGCAGGGTGACAATATACAGCCTTGACGTACTCCTTTTCCTATTTGTAACCAGTCTGCTGTTCCATATCCAGTTCTAACTGTTGCTTCTTAACCTACATATAGGTTTCTCAAGAGGCAGGTCAGGTGGTCTGGTATTCCCACCTCTTTCAGAATTTTCCACAGTTTATTGTGATCCACACAGTCAAAGGCTTTGGCATAGTCAATAAAGCAGAAATAGATGTTTTTCTGGAACTCTCTTGCTTTTTCTATGATCCAGCGAATGTTGGCAGTTTGATCTCTGGTTCCTCGGCCTTTTCTAAAACCAGCTTGAACATCTGGGAGTTCACGGTTCACGTATTGCTGAAGCCTGGCTTGGGGAATTTTGAGCATTACTTTACTAGTGTGTGAGATGAGTGCAATTGTGCGGTAGTTTGAGCATTCTTTGGCATTGCCTTTCTTTGGGATTGGAATGAAAACTGACCTTTTCCAGTCCTGTGGCTACTGCTCAGTTTTCCAAATTTGCTGGCATATTGAGTGCAGCACTTTCACAGCATCATCTTTCAGGATTTGAAATAGCTCAACTGGAATTCCATCACCTCCACTAGCTTTGTTCATAGTGATGGTTTCTAAGGTCCACTTGACTTCACATTCCAGAATGTCTGGCTCTAGGTGAATGATCACACTATTGTGATTATCTTGGTCATGAAGATCTTTTTTTTTGTACAGTTCTGTGTATTCTTGCCACCTCTTCTTAATAACTTCTGCTTCTGTTAGATCCATACCATTTCTGTCCTTTACTGAGCCCATCTTTGCATGAAATGTTCCCTTTGATCTCTAATTTTCTTGAAGAGATCTCTAGTCTTTCCCATTCTGTTGTTTTCCTCTATTTCTTTGCAGTGATCACTGAAGAAGGCTTTCTTATCTCTTCTTGCTATTCTTTGGAACTCTGCATTCAGATGCTTATATCTTTCCTTTTCTCCTTTGCTTTTCGCTTCTCTTCTTTCACAGCTATATGTAAGGCCTCCCCAGACAGCCATTTTGCTTTTTTGCATTTCTTTTCCGTTGGGATGGTCTTGATCCCTGTCTCCTGTACAATGTCACAAACCTCATTCCATAGTTCATCAGGCACTCTATCTATCAGATCTATTCCCTTAAATTTTTTCTCACTTCCACTGTATAATCATAAGGGATTTGATTTAGGTCATACCTGAATGATCTAGTGATTTTCCCTACTTTCTTCAATTTAAGTCTGAATTTGGCAATAAGGAGGTCGTGATCTGAGCCACAGTCAATTCCCGGTCTTGTTTTTACTGACCTTATAGAGCTTCTCCATCTTTGGCTGCAAAGAATATAATCAATCTGATTTCAGTGTTGACCATCTGGTGATGTCCATGTGTAGAGTCTTCTCTTGTGTTGTTGGAAGAGGGTGTTTGCTATGACCAGTGTATTCTCCTGGAAAAACTCTATTAGCCTTTGCCCTGTTTCATTCTGTATTCCAAGGCCAAATTTGCCTGTTACTCCAGGTGTTTCTTGACTTCCTACTTTTGCATCCCAGTCCTCTATAATGAAAAGGACATCTTTTCCTGGGTGTTAGTTCTAAAAGGTCTTGTAGGTCTTCATAGAACCATTCAACTTCAGCTTCTTCAGCGTTACTGGTTGGGGCATAGACTTGGATTACTGTGATACTGAATGGTTTGCCTTGGAAATGAACAGAGATCATTCTGTCGTTTTTGAGGTTGCATCTAAGTACTTCATTTAGAACTCTTTTGTTGACCACGATGGCTACTCCATTTCTTCTAAGGGATTCTTGCCCGCAGTAGTAGATATAATGGTCATCTGAGTTAAATTCACCCATTCCAGTCCATTTTAGTCGCTGATTCCTAGAATGTTGACGTACACTCTTGCCATCTCCTATTTGACCACTTCCAATTTGCCTTGATTTATAGACCTGACATTCCAGGTTCCTATGCAATATTGCTCTGTACAGCATCGGACCTTGCTTCTATCACCAGTCACATCCACAGCTGGGTATTGTTTTTGCTTTGGCTCCATCCCTTCATTCTTTCTGGATTTATTTCTCCACTGATCTCCAGTAGCATATTTGGCACCTACCGACCTGGGGAGTTCCTCTTTGAGAACCCCATGAACAGTATGAATAGTGTGTGTGTTAGTCATGCCTGACTCTTTGAGATCCCATGGACCACAGCCCACCAGGCTCCTCCATTCATGGAATTCTCCAGGTAAGAACACTGCAATGGGTTGCCATAAGGATAATAACTGAAGATAATTTGAAAATAAGTTAAATGTATAAGCATGCTGCTGCTGCTGCTGCTAAGTCGCTTTGGTCATGTCCGACTCTGTGTGACCCCACAGATGGCAGCCCACCAGGCTCCTCTGTCCCTGGGATTCTCCAGGCAAGAACACTGGAGTGGGTTGCCATTTCCTTCTCCAATGCATGAAAGCGAAAAGTGAAAATGAAGTCGCTCAGTCTTGCCCGACTCTTAGCGACCCCATTGACTGCAGCCTGCCAGGCTCCTCCATCCATGGGATTTTCCAGGCAAGAGAACTGGAGTGGGGTGCCATTGCCTTCTCCGGATATATAAGCATAAGACTTGTTAAAAAATCTCATGCAGTGAAATACTATATAACCATGAAAATATCATGTGTGGATATAATGAAGTACAAAGATAGTTTTTCATAATGCATAGTGAAGATAAAGGTAGTGACAAAATAGAATATAGGACATAATTTCACAGTGAGTGTTTAGATAGACAGAAAGGTAGGCAGGCAAACAGAGAGATGGATGTTATACTGTTCATTCCTCACTGGCTCTGTCCCTCCACTTGCTCCTCCATTCCATGCTCCTCTCTGCCCTCCTCCATTCTCTGGGAAGATATTTGCCCATTGATTTCAGTTTGGGATTGACACATGAGAGGCATGGGAATCTGAACCTCGCAAATATCTCTGTAGCTCAGTTGGTAAAGAATATGCCTGCAATGCAGGAGACCTGGGTTCAATCCCTGCATCAGGAAGATCCTGTGAAGAAGAAAATGGGAAATCCTATGGACAGAGTAGCCTGGTGGGCTATAGTCCCTGGCGTCATAGGAGTCGCTCACGACTTAGTGACTAAATCGTGAGAGGCACTTAGAGAAGAAGAAAGAGTAGGAGGAGAATTTGGAGCATTTATTCCTTTTGATCCCGCCTTGGATGCATTTGTAAGGAAGGCTGCATTGCTAGACAGCTACAGCTCCTTTCAAGTAGCCTTACTTCTAAGGCTCCAGTTTTCAGCCAGGTTGCATGTAGGTCATTTCCACTTTTTGCCCCTACAGGCCTGGGTAACAACTTTCCATTATTTCTAGTTTATGTATTTATTTTCTTAAATTTTCCTCTGTTTACTCCCCTCTGTAAATGGTCCGTTCATTAATAAGCCTTTTTAAAATTTCTCTCTGAGCATGTGTTCTTTGTTTCCTTCCAAGACATTCACTGATGCAGAAGCTTATAAAAAGCCTGACAATAGAGCTGCCAAAATGTTTGCAGGAATTCTATGTGGCAGGGATAATGGAGTCGGGGTTGGGCGTTAGGGGAGTGAGGGGAGGTAGGGAGGTGTTCTATCTAAATTTCTTAAACTAACTATGTTATAATGTTTAATACAAAAAAGGAAAAAAATTCTTACATGTACATGAAATAAATAAAAACTAATATGCAAATAAATAATGCTGGTATGAAACTGTGAAGAGCTGATATCTTTTTAACTTCTTACTGTGGTTGGACAGGTTAGTCCTAATGATCTTTTAAGTGCTCCCCTTCTCCTCCTATCCTGAACCAGAAAGAAATGAGCATAAGAAGATAAATAGGATTCATCTGAAACAGGTGACTATCATATCTATGACAGGTTCACACTTAAACCCTCTAGTGTTCACTTTTTCCTGGAAGAAAGAGTCCTAGAATATTCCTAGTCCCTCTGTACTCATCTCTGCCCTTCCCTCTCCTCTCCTCCTATGCGAGGGCTGTGTTGCTTAACTGAAATGCTTAGAAGGAACTGACCAAGTCTCTGATTATACAGGTTCTTTCGTCCATTGCTTCTCCAGGAACAGAAGCCAGAGTTTTTGCAACTCTCTCAATAATTGACTGGACAGAGTTCATTGTAGAAACTGTTAGGATACTACGAGGCTACATATTACGTTAAAGGTACTATTTTGATCTCTATCTCTATAATTCCTGTGACTGTTCCTCAGCTGGTTCTGGACTGGAGTAGAAAGAAAAGGGTATTTTACTGATGCTCCTAGGCCACAATAACATTCAGAGCCCTTCTATATGCCCAGAGGAAGCATTATTCTTTAAGATGTGTATTTTTTGTCATTTTAAATGTTTTTTTGTGTGATTATTACTGTCATTTTCAAAAGAGCAATATGAAAAATATATAAAAGAAAATTACATGAAATCATACAAATCAAAGTTTAAAAATTTTCTATTTCTCATGAAACTTCATATAAAATTATCGTATATAATTATATGTATGAAAGTGAAATTGTTAGTCACTCAGCTATGTCCAACTCTTTGTGACTCCATGGACTGTAGCCCACCAGACTCTTCTGTCTGTGGGATTTCCCAGGCAAGAATACTAGAGTGGGCTGCCACTTCTTTCTCCAGGGTATCTTCCAGACCCAGGGACTGAACCTGGGTCTCTCACATTGCATGCAGATTCTCTACCATCTGAGCTACCAGGGAAGCCCTAATTATGTAGAATTGCTATATTACTAAAAATAATAAAAAATACTCTATATGTGTACATATATATATATATATATATATATATATATATACATACAGTGTTTTGCACTATATTTCTATCTTATTGAGCACCACATTCAACTATATATCCTACAGTATTCTAATGATACAGTTATTTTACACTTTATATTGGGCCTCTTTTCATTCTAATTGCATGCATAAGCAGTAGAGCAGTTAAGAACAGCAGCCTCCAGAGTTACAGTGATTGGGCTGATTGGTTTAAATCCAGATTCTGCCACTTATTAGTTCTCTAACCTTGAGCATGTTCCTTAATCTTCCTATGCCTAAACTCCCTCCTCTGTAAAATGAGGATAACAAAACACAGTACCTATCATTTTTTGTGAGCATTAATGAGATAATTCATATAAACGTGGTAAAAAAGGCTTAATCTCTGTCCTCCAACATTTACATTCTAATGGGAGAAACAAAATTAAGTATTTGTCTCTCCATCTCTGTATGAACCTTTATGTCCTTCTCTTTCTCTCCCTCACCATCCCCCTTTCTCCCTCAATCTCACATGTACACACACGCATACACACATGCACAGGTGTGTGTAAATGGTATAAGAAAAATAAAGCTGTGGTAAGTGTATAGAGTTGAAGGGTGGAGACTTAGTATTTCAGGTAAGATTTTCAGGGATGATCTCTGAGAAAAGGTAACAGGCATGAAGTGAGGATGTCTTGGGAAGGAACATTCTAGTAAGAGGATCCAAGTAGACAGACCTTGAGGTAGAATAAGGTTGAGAAGATCCACATTAACTGGAGTAAAATGAACAAGAAAGAGATTGGCATGAGATGACTTTGGAGAGATAGACAAGAGTTAGACCATGAAGGGTTTCATAGGTCATACTTTGAACAGGAAGGAGAAAGCCAAAGCATTGGAGAGTTTTAGTAAAACAGTGACTTCTTGAGAACTTTGTTACAAGGACAACCCACAGCAGGAAATTTATTTTGCATCATAGCCTTAAAACATGATCTTAAGCATATATATATATAATATATATTTATATTTTTATAAATATGTATAAACATATAAATAGATATTTTCTGGGTTATATCATTTTTAATGCTGCACTACATTTCTTTCATGACCCACTTATTGATTTCAAGCTGCAATTTGGAAAATCCTGGTCTCCTCAGTCTCTCAAGCCAGCATCTAAAACACTTCAAGATGCATAATTTTCTTCCTTGTGGTCATAATTCTTTGTATCAAGTTTATATAATGAGTGGTAGCTTGATTCACCTCTTTATTTATTATTTACTCTGTGTGGCCTTTGGAGGAGTCTGTCTGAGGAAAGATATGCTGGGTGAAATTATCTGCGAGCAAAGGGAAACAAACACCCACCTCCCTTCATTCACCCCTCTAACTAATCCCATTGAACGCTAAAGGATCTGTTGCTATTGGTGGGAAATCTTAGCAGTGGGAAACTGACAAGGCAGCCTGAGCAAGTGTATTACCCCAACTGCAGCTACTTTATCAGAACCATTTTGCGTTTGAGATACAGAAATTAAAACTTTCATGTCATTTTAAAAACTAAATAATCATGGTTTAGTAAGATGTGTTCGAATTTCTCCTATTGATGGTTTCTAGAGATGGCAACCCACTCCAGTGTTCTTGCCTGGAGAATCCCAGGAACAGGGGAGCCTGGTGGGCTGCCGTCTATGTGGTCGCACAGAGTTGGACACAACTGAAGCGACTTAGCAGCAGCAGCAGCAGCAGCAGAGACACCTATCTTTTGTAGATTAGAATTCTGAGAAAATCCTCAGGTGAAATAAGATGCTTAGGAAAGAGCTTACTCTATCATGTAACTCATAATTTGGTTATTCTTAGGCATTTATGAGTATATTGTAAAAGTTATTATTTCCTGGACTATAATATTATCTGAGACATAAAGCAATAGATTAGTTATTTGATACTGACCAATATAATTCAGTTATGTACCTCTTTTACTCCTCATTTTGTGTTAAGAAAGATTCAGGTTCATAATTTGACTCTTTTATTCTAGGGAAGTAAATTAGGTTTCAAAATGTTGAGCTTAGAAGTGAGTTGGTGAATGTTTATTGTAACTATTTTTTGAGCATTTCTGTCCCAGAAGCCAGGCAGGATTTTGCATTTTGGTCAATTTTCTTTTGCTAAGATAATGAGGGTGGGACTCTTTAGAACTCCAGGCAATTGCTTTGAGCTCCAAGTGCTTTGAAGAGATTAGCTCCATTGATATTCTCTGCATTTTTCAGAGAGAAATGCTGCTTTCCCCTGAGTATAGAAAGATGGACAGCTATTGAATAGAAACTACTTTTGTCTAGCAGATAGTATGATATTAAATATTCTCTTCTCAAAGACATATATGCAATGTTAGAATGCGGACGGATTGGGAGCCTCATTACACTGACTTGCTAATTTTGTCTGAATCTGCAGTTAAATTTGGTTGTGATTTGCCTCAAAAATACCCTTAAAGGGGTTAGAGGCTGGACAGTATTAAGTCAGTCAACTTGGTAATGAACAAGTTAATTACTCTGGGGTTAAAAGGGGTGGAAATGCCATGATTTTTTCCAGCAATACAATGAAAAAGATACAACTGAACTATTTCAAGATCAGCCCACCCAGTAGGATTTAGCTGGACAGTGACTTCTCTCTCCTGTGGGAGTTCAATCAAAGATATCTCCCTTTGATTTAAAAATGTTACACTTTGCTAGAATTCAGATGAAGCCATATAAATAATAGAAGTTTTATGCCAGATGATTCTACATACATTATGTTATTGTTGTTTCAGAGAGGTTCACTTAGCAAAAATCTCAATTCGAATGGCTTTTCATTCCATTAAAAAATGTCTCCTGTGGGAGAGGGATATATATGTGTGCATGTGTGTGTACTATTTGTATGTATTTGCTTCTCTGGTGGCTAAGAGGTAAAGAATCCACCTGTAATGTGGGAGATACAGGAGATGTGGGTTCGATCCTTGGATCAGGTAGATCCCCTGGAGGAGGGCAACCCACTCTGGTATTCTTGCCAGGAAAATCCGATGGACAGAGAAGGCTAGTGGGCCATGGTCCATGGGGTAGCAAAGAGACATGACTGAAGCAATTGAGCATATACACACATATGTATATGTATTTATATATATATATATATGTGTGTGTGTGTATGTGTGTTTAACACTAGTGCTGCAGTTCTATCCATGTCTGGCTTAAATATGAGAGCTTCATCTACTGATAAATTTGTTCCTACAGACAATCAGATACTGAAACCTTTTGAAAGTCATCATATCCTACCCTTTCTAAAAGCATCCTTGAAGTTCAGCAGCTTAGCAAGTTTCTGTTGCCTCTGTGCTTCTAGCTGTGTTTAGATACATAAAAAGGAATATTACTTTCATTTGGAATAAAAACCTGTGATTTAAGGAACAAGGTTGTCATCAAATAAGCCTTCTATTTATGCTATTCAGACCACCTATCTTCAGGATATCACAAGTATCGATCAATTTCAGGTCAGTTGGGATGTGTGAAATAGAAGTGGTATGCTATTAGCTCTTGATTATATCCTGTGGTTTTCTAAGAGTAAATGTGATTACATGACATGTTGCTGTACCTTCTTTGGTTTATTAACTGTGCACTTGAGATAATCTACCTGTGCAAACTCTAGGAGCTAGTTTACTGGAAAAGGACCTGTGATATAGTCCTATCCATGTCTTCAGAGTTTTAGAACTTAAAAATCCCTACCACCTCTATCCCTAGAACTTCTTAATTACAGTTCCAAATATCATCATCAGAGATCCTGGCAGGCTCCCACATGGCACTGGGATGGAGAAATGGGGATGGATATGGAATTTTCTGGAAGAAGTCTAGCATCAGAAAATTACTATTCCACCTATATCTCCAGGAGAACTTCACAGGATCCCAGTATTTTGTGACTCCTTAGCCCTTGACTCTAGAGTAATGAGATTTTTCCAGAGTAGTAATACAGCTTTCAAGGTAATGAGATAAGGTAAAATATTTCTAATTTTCAAGTCTGGTCACTTTCCAGTAAAGAATCTGCCTGCAATGCAGGGGACCTGGGTTTAATCCCTGGGTCAGGAAGACCCCCTGGAGTAGGAAATTGTGACCAACTCCAGTATTCTTGCCTGGGAAATCCCATGAACAGAGGAACCTGGAGGACTACAATCCAAGGGGTCACAAAGAGTCAGACATGACTGAGTGACTAACACATACCATCTTAGTTATGTTAGACCTTAATTATGACAGTAAAAATTTGAAAGAACAATGTTTGGTTCCTTTACATTGAGATAGGTTGTTTAGAATGTCAAAGTGCTGCTTTTTCAGGATACTTTTCTCTAGTTTACAAAATATATTTTGTTCTTTTGTTGCACTTCACTGAGTTATTTATATTCGCCTTGTACAAATACCATCATTTCAGTAAATATTTGTTGATTCATAATGTGATATGAATATCCCTGGCCATATTAATAAACAGGAAATGTCACAGCCATCAGTGATTTCTGATGTGAATTTCAAATATGAAAGAGGGCTCCCTAAACTGCGATCCTGTGGATGCTGCCACCCGCCAGGGTGATTGCTGAGGAGCTGGGGGAATGCAAGAAGCAAGGTGAATAAGGAAACAGGATTGACCCCAGACAGCTGAGGTGCATATGAAGGAATGAATTCTCTGAGCCCAGTGGCTTACATCTGCCCGTACATAGAATGCTAAATTCCTTAACTCGGTACCCAATCTTCTATGTTCAGACTGCCTGCTCCCTTTGTTGCAAACTTGTATATAGCCTGATTTCCCCTCCTGCCTCCTTGGAACACTTTTCTCAGAACTACTGAGGTGCTGTCTCCTGGGCTCAGAGTCCTAAACATTCTCACCAAATAAAATAACTCTCTACTTTCAGGCTGTGACTATGTTTTTTAGTTGACAATAACTACACAGAAAACATTTATTAATGGCCTTTGACCCTAGTCATTATCAGTACTTTTTTCATGAACTTTTCATATGATTTCTTAAAAGTACCCATTAACTCTTCTAAAGTTTAAATTTGAAGATAGTTTTTCAGCAAACTTACATTGCTTTTAAAGGAAAACTTTTGCTCCTTGCACTAACAAAGTGTACTGGCAAATTAGCTCTCCGCCTGTGCTGTAAAGGTTTTATCACATTCCATAGATTCAGTTGGACCAAATTAGCTGGCAAATTAGCTCTCTGCCTATGACCAGTCAAACCAGTCAATCCCAAAGGAAATCAGTCCTGAATATTCATTGGAAGGACTGATGTTGAAGCTGAAGCCCTAATACTTTGGCCACCTGATGTGTAGGTTCAACTCACTGGAAAAAGACCTTGATTCTGGGAAAGATTGAGGGCAGGAAGAGAAGGGGGTGACAGAGGGTGAGATGGTTGGATGGTATCACTGACTCAATAGACATGAGTTTGAGCAATCTCCAGAGATGGCGAAGGACAGGGAAGCCTGGCATGCTGCAGTCCATGACTTCTCAAAGAGTCAGACATGAGTTAGTGACTGAACAACAACAATAGATTCAGTGGTTCCGTAAATTACTAGTCGAAGAATCAGGTTTAAAGGTACTGATTTACAACTGATACCACTATATAAAGTGGTGCTAAAAGAGGGATGGTATGGGGAGGGAGGTGGGAGGGAGGTTCAGGTTTGGGAACACATGTACACCCGTGGCGGATTCATGTTGATGTATGGCAAAACCAATAAAATAAAATAAATAAATAAAAAGAATACCAAATAAATATATTTAAGTGAAAAATAATTAATGTTAAAAAATTTAGTTAATGTTACCTGCAGGTATTAGTTATCATAATGATAGGTGATGAAAAACATAAATCCAAAAATCAATGGCTTAACCCAAAAATGTTGTCTTCTCATTCACATCAATCCAATGGGAAGAGGGCTCTTCTCTGTGCAGTCAGGGTCCAAGCTGGCAAAGCTTTTTCCATTCTTACCATACAGTTTCAAAGGTCACATCTAGTGAGCGCACAAGAGAAAGGAGGGAAGAAACAGAAGCCTGCTCCTTAATTATACGGATTACCTGGTAGCTCAGTGGTAAAGAAACCATGTGCAATGCAAGAGCCACAGGAAACTCAGGTTCAATCCTTGGGTCAGAAAAATCCCCTGGAGGAGGGCATGGCAACCCATTCTGGTGTTTTTGCCTGGAGAATCCCATGGATAGAGGAGCCTGGCAGCCTAGACTCCACGGGGTTGCAAAGAGTCAGACACGACTGAAGCAAGTTAGCATGCACGCATGCTCCTTAATTACCTTTGCATTACTGCAAAAGAAATCTTTTTTCAGGACATCCCTGACAATCCAGTGGTTAAGATTTGTGCTTCTAATGCAGGGAGTGCTGGTTTGATCCCTGACAAGGGAACTAAGATCCCACATGCTGCAGAGCATGGCCAAAAAAGAAACGAAAAGAAATATTTTCTACTACCAAGGACAAAGGCCCTCAATCAACGTTGATACTTCACTCAGTTGGCAAGAACTAGTCTCATGGCCCTTCTTAGATACTGGGGAAACTGAGAACTGTATTCCCTGACACAGTACCCATTGTCTAGCAGCAGCTCTACTCTGGAAGGGAGTCTAAATCTTTGGTAGAGAACCAGTACTATCGACCACACTTTGCTGTGCTAAGTCGCTTCAGCTGTGTCTGACTCTTTGCGAACCTGTGGACTGTAGACCACCAAGCATCTCTGTCCATGGGATTCTCCAGGCAAGAATACTGGAGTGGGTTGCCATGCCCTCCTCCATTGGATCTTCTAGACCCAGTGAGCAAACCCGTGACTCTTATGTCTCCTGCATTGGTAGGCAGCTTCTTTAGCACTAGCACCACCTGGAAAGTCCCTACTACACTGTATGAGTTACTTTTCATGGATTGCAATTAACAAAAGCCAATTCTGCTAATTCATCTAAGAAAGGAGTAAATTAGAAGAACATGATGCAGTGTGCAGACTCCAAAAGAAAGATGTTAAACTTAATGGCCAGGTCTCAGAAAATTCTGGCATCAGAGAAGCTGTAAGGGTAAAAGAAATTGGATTAATGAATGTGGTCTTCAGAGTGCTGTTAGTGAGATAAAATGGTTCCAGGCATTTTTAGCCCAGGTGTTAATTCAGTTAAGACTCAGGAAGAATCTTTGAGGGAAAGAAAATCTGATTAGCCTGGTCACTTTCTGTCCTACTGGCTAGTAGAGAGCAGGGTATCTGGATTAACAGTCCTCCAAGATTGTATCCAGTGGATAACAGGAAGACCCATAAGCCAAGACAACATACAGGCACTGTCAGAGGAAGCGGTGATAGAGGATAGGCAGATCAGAAAATATGTGTGCTCTTTAAAACTCAGAAGTTCCAGACTAAATTATGTTTAATAAATTCAAAAGGAAGAAACAGTTTCTGATCCAAGGAACTAAGAGAAATTAATAATCAATATCCCAAGTCTAATAACGGATCAGATCAGATCAGATCAGATCAGTCGCTCAGTTGTGTCCGGCTCTTTGCGACCCCGTGAATCGCAGCACGCCAGGCCTCCCTGTCCATCACCAACTCCCGGAGTTCACTCAGACTCACGTCCATCAAGTCAGTGATGCCATCCAGCCATCTCTCCTCTGTCATCCCCTTCTCCTCCTGCCCCCAATCCCTCCCAGCATCAGAGTCTTTTCCAATGAGTCAACTCTTCGCATGAGGTGGCCAAAGTACTGGAGTTTCAGCTTTAGCACCATTCTTTCCAAAGAAATCCCAGGGCTGATCTCCTTCAGAATGGACTGGTTGGATCTCCTTGCAGTCCAAGGGACTCTCAAGAGTCTTCTCCAACACCACAGTTCAAAAGCATCAATTCTTCAGTGCTCAGCCTTCTTCACAGTCCAACTCTCACATCCATACATGACCACAGGAAAAACCATAGCCTTGACTAGACGAACCTTTGTTGGCAAAGTAATGTCTCTGCTTTTGACTATGCTATCTAGGTTGGTCATAACTTTCCTTCCAAGGAGTAGGCATCTTTTAATTTCATGGCTTCAGTCACCATCTCCAGTGATTTTGGAGCCCCCAAAAATAAAGTCTGACACTGCTTCCACTGTTTCCCCATCTATTTCCCATGAAGTGATGGGACCAGATGCCATGATCTTCATTTTCTGAATGTTGAGCTTTAAGCCAACTTTTTCACTCTCCTCTTTCACTTTCATCAAGAGGCTTTTGAGTTCCTCTTCACTTTCTGCCATAAGGGTGGTGTCATCTGCATATCTGAGGTTATTGATATTTCTCCCAGCAATCTTGATTCCAGCTTGTGTTTCTTCCAGTCCAGAGTTTCTCATGATGTACTCTGCATATAAATTAAATAAATAGGGTGACAATATACAGCCTTGACAAACTCCTTTTCCTATTTGGAACCAGTCTGTTGTTCCATGTCCAGTTCTAACTGTTGCTTCCTAACCTGCATACAAATTTCTCAAGAGGCAGATCAGGTGGTCTGGTATTCCCACCTCTTTTGGAATTTTCCACAGTTTATTGTGATCCACACAGTCAAAGGCTTTGGCATAGTCAATAAAGCAGAAATAGATGCTTTTCTGGAACTCTCTTTCTGGCTAGGATAGCATTATGTACTAGTTATAAAATCCTTTTCCGTTTTTGTTGTAATCTGATGATCTTAGGTAAATTTGTGGATCTCTCCAAAGCTAATTTGCTTTCTCTATAAAAGTGCAGATGAGGACATTTTCTGTCATGTGAAGCAGTGGTGTTTGACTTTGGGGTTTCTTGAGTTACAATCAATGGAAATTGAGGAGTGGTGAGGAAACAGCAATGAGAATTGATATATTTGTCATTTTATATGTTATGGTTCCTTGGACGTGTTGTTGTTCAGTTGCTAAGTCGTGTCCGACTCTCTGTGACCCCACGAACTGCAGCATGCCAGGTTTCCCTGTCCTTCACTGTCTCCCTGAGTTTGCTCAAACTCATGTCCACTGAGTCAGTGATGCTATCCATGCAATCTCATCCTCTGCCGCCCCTTTCTCCTCGTTCCCTCAACCTTTCCTAGCATCAGGGTCTTTTCCAATGAGTTGGCTCTACACATCAGGTGGCCAAAGTGTTGGACCTTCAGCTTCATCACTAGACCTTCCATTCTGAATATTCAGGGCTGATGTCCTTTAGAGGTTCCCAGGTGGCACTAGTGGTAAAGAATCTGCCTGCTAGTGCAAGGGACACAGATTTGATTCCTGGGTCTGGAAGATCCCCTTGAGAAGAGAATGGTAGCCCACTCCAGTATTCTTGCCTGGGAAAATGTCATGGACTGATGAGCTTGGCAGGCTATAGTCCTTGGGGCAGCAAAGAGTCAGACATGACTGAATGACTGAACACTAGTTTTTCCTTTAGGATTGATTTGATTTGATCTCCTTGATGCCCAAGGGACTATAAAGAGTCTTCTCTAGTACCACAATTCAAAGGCATCAGTTATTTCCTGGTTCTGTAATAAAGAAGATGACTACCATTTACAAATAAATTTATATTTTGCCAAGGAAATATTAGAATGTTCATTTATATTTAACCAAGAACTATAATTTTTAACCCGTGTTTCTAGCATGGCTCTAGATTACAGACACATTTATTAAAGACTTCTTTGGATAATAGTGTACACAGATATCCCACCAAACAACTGTGGGGTAAAACAGATCAAAATAAACACTATCTAAGTGGATAAATTTTAAAATATTCTGAAGGATTGCTAGTGCTAAGTGCTAAGTCAAGTCAGTCATGTCTGACCCTTTGCAACAATATGGAGAGCAGCCCACCAGGCTTCTCTGTCCATGGGATTGTTAGGCAAGAATACTAGAGTGGGTTTCCATTTCCTACTCTAGGGGATCTTCCCAACCCGGGGACTGAACCTGTGTCACTTTCCTCTCCTGCACTGTCAGGCAGGTTCTTTACCCCTAGTGCCACCTAGGAAGCCCATTCTGAAGGATTCAGTTCAGTGGCTCAGTCGTGTCCAACTCTTTGTGACCCCATGGACTGCAGCATGCCAGGCTTCCCTGTTCACTGCCAACTCTCAGAGTTTGCTCAAATTGTCCATCACATCAGTGATTCCATCCAACCATTTCATTCTCTGTCATCCCCTTCTCCTGCGTTCAATCTATCCTAGCATCAGGGTCTTTTCCAGTGAGTCAGTTCTTCGCATCAGGTGGCCAAAGTATTGGAGTTTCAGCTTCAGCATCAGTCCTTTCAAAGAATATTCAGTACTGATTTCCTTTAGGATGGACTAGTTGGATCTCCTTGCAGTCCCAGGGATTCTTAAGAGTCTTCTCTAAAAATAAAATAAAAATTTAAAAAAGGAAAGTGAAAGTGAAGTCGCTCAGTCATGTCCGACTCTTAGCGACCCCATGGACTGCAGCCCACCAGGCTCTGCCATCCATGGGATTTTCCAGGCAAGAGTACTGGAGTGGGGTGCCATTGTACCCTACATAAGTTAAATATACTTTATTTTTTGTTTAGCTATTTTTATTTAAGATGTTTTTATAAAAAAATCCAAATACCAATAAACTGAGATGGTTAAAAAAAAAAAAAAAAGTCTTCTCCAACAACACAATTCAAGAGCATCAGTTCTTCGGCACTCAGCTTTCTTTAGAGTCCAAATCACATCCATGCATGAAACTGGAAAAACCATAGCTTTGGCTAGAGGGACATTTGTTGGCAAAGTAATGTCTCTGCTTTTTAGTATACTGTCTAGGTTGGACATAGCTTTTCTTCCAAGGAGCAAGCGTCTTTTAATTTCATGGCTACAGTCACCATCTGCAGTGATATTTGAGCCCCAAAACAATAAAGTCTGTCACTGTTTCAATTGTTTCCCCATCTACTTGCCATGAAGTGATGTGACCAGATGCCATGAACTTCATTTTTCAATGTTGAGTTTTAAGCCAGCTTTTTCACTCTCCTCTTTCACTTTCATCAGGAGGCTCCTTAGCTCTTCTTAACTTTCTGCCATAAGGGTGGTGTCATCTGCATATCTGAGGTTATTGATATTTCTCCCAGCAATCTTGATTCCAGCTTGTGCTTCATCCAGCCCAGCATTTCACATAACATATTCTCCATAGAAGTTAAATAAGCAGGGTGACAATATACAGCCTTGACATACTCCTTTCCCTATTTGGAACCAGTCCATTGTTCCATGTCCAGTTCTAATTGTTGTTTCTTGACCTGCCTACAGATTTCTCAAGAGGCAGATCAGTTGGTTTGGTATTCCCTTCTCTTTAAGAATTTTCCAGTTTGTTGTGATATACAGAGTCAAAGGCTTTGGCATAGTCAATAAAGCAGAAGTAGATGTTTTTCTCAGAGAAGGCAATGGCACCCCACTCCAGTACTCTTGCCTGGAAAATCCCATGGATGGAGGAGCCTAGTAGGCTGCAGTTCATGGGGTCAAGAAGAGTGGAACACGATTGAGTGACTTCACTTTCACTTTCATGCATTGGAGAAGAAAATGGCAACCCACTCCAGTGTTCGTGCCTGGGAATCCCAGGGACAGGGGAGCCTGGTGGGTTGCTATCTATGGGGTCTCACAGGGTCGGACACAACTGAAGCAACCTAGCAGCAGTAGCAGCAGATGTTTTTCTGGATCTCTCTTGCTTTTTCTATGATTCAACAGATATTGGCAATTTGATCTATTGTTCCTCTGCCTTTTCTAAACCCAGTTTGAACATCTGGAAGTTCATGGTTCTTGTACTGTTGAAGCATGGCTTGGAAAATTTTGAACATTACTTTGCTAGTGTGTGAGATGAGTGCAATTGTGCAGTAGTTTGAGCATTCTTTGGCATTGCCTTTCTTTGGGATTGGAATGAAAACTGACCTTTTCCAGTCCTTTGGTCACTGCTGAGTTTCCCAAATTTGCTGGCATATTGAGTGCAGCACTTTCACAGCATCATCCTTTAGAATTTGAAATAGTTCAACTGAAGTTCCATTACTTCCACTAGTTTTGTTGGTAGTGATGCTTCCTAAGACCCACTTGACTTTGTATTCCAGGATGTCTGGCTTGAGGTGAGTGATCACACCATCATGGTTATCTGGGTCATGAAGATCTTTTTTGTACAGTTCTTCTGTGTATTCTTACCACCTCTTCTTAATATCTTCTGCTTCTGTTAAGTCCATACCATTTCTGTCCTTTATTGTGCCCATCTTTGCATGAAATGTTCCCTTGGTATCTCTAATTTTCTTGAAGAGATCTCTAGTCTTTCCCATTCTGTTGTTTTCCTCTATTTCTTTGCATTGTTCACTGAGGAAGGCTTTCTTATCTCTCCTTGCTATTCTGTGGACCTCTGCATTCAGATGGGTATATCTTTTCTTTTCTCCTTTGCCTTTTGCTTCTGAAGGATTAAGAAGTTGTAAAAAAGAAATAATATTACTAGAGTTAGGATTGCTATAAATAGTTATCCCCCAAAATGAATGCACGGTTTGAAAATTACAAGATAGACCTATGGAAAATTGTAAAAATTACAGTAAAAAAAAAAAAAAATCCTCCAAACAGAGCTTAGTTATGCTCTCTTCTCACTTCACTTTACCCTGTAGTTGTATTTTCAGAAGTAGTCTACTAAGTTGTCTTTCAAAGATTTATTTCAGCAAATGGCTATTCCATCTATGCACAAAGAAAGTGAATAACCCTATAATTTTGTGGATTTTCAAAAGATAAGCTAACAAAAAGATTCTTCTCCTTTTCCTTTGATTCCAAGAATGTACAGTTGTATATTCTGTTCCTCTGGGAGCTCGATAAGACAATCTTTCCCTGAATATTTCTTCAATTGTCTGGCATTACAATAGAAGTACAGTAATGGTCAAATTTTTTAAAGCTTCCTGGGCTTGCTTGCTTTCCCATGACACTCTAGTGAAATTTATTGTGTGTGTATGTGTGTTTATATACATGTTTTTATAAAAAAGTATTTTTTCCTTGAAGTTATAGTAGTTTTCCTAGATATTATTAACACTGGAGTAGAATTTTATGCTGGCTTTTTATTTTTTAATTTCTATTTGGGGAATATCTCTTATTTGTTTTTAATTAGGGCTGAGCCTAACTCCAGGAATATAGATAAATATGGAACAGTTATTAGAAAATTAATGGTCTAATTTTAATGATAATGTTTGGAATGCTACCAGTAAATGGCAGCTTCCAATATGTGAGCTTATTTATATAAGATATAAAACCATCTTTCTTGCCAAGGATATGAAGTCATTGTACTGCTAGACATGTATATCCCACTTCCCGTAAAAAGGAGCATCATCCACAGCATTGCCTAAGCTCAAAACCTCTGAATTTTTTAACTGGTCTTCCTTAACATGGGGACCAATACCAAGTACTATTTTGCATGAGAAATAGCTACAAACTCTTCCCCCCGAGACTTGTCTTTGAAAAGACTGACCTGATCATGGCAGTTTCCTTCTTTTAAACCCTTGATGGGAGCTGCTATTCTGCCAGCCATTTCTGTGCTCAGGATTCGACATCTGTGCTCTACAGATTGCCATCTTTCCCTTTTCTCGCTAAAAAACCCTGATTCAGCACTTTTTCTTGTATCACTCCTTCACTTCTACTCCTCGGTTCCATCTCTCTGGCAGAATAAGTTTCTTCTTCATCCATATTCTTACTGCACTTTGTACAACCTCTATTGCTCTTTAGTTAGCTTGTGTTTTCACATGTCATCTCCCTTGCAGAGCTGAACTCCCACAGAAAGGGATACTTGTTTATCCTCGTGTTCCACATCTGATATTATGCCTGGCTTATTGTGAATGATCAATAAATGTTTATGGATTTACTCTGAGGCTTATTTTGTCTTGATATACAGATATGGTTAGAGTACAAAGAATTCTAGATCAATCAGTGGACTGAGACATTTGAATGTAATCATAAAGTTTACATATAACAATTAAACTATAAAGTTTATAATCATGATTGCAGAATCTAAGACATGAAGACACTAAGCTTTCAACAAAATTCTGAGCTCCTCACTCAGCTTGCCTTAAAGAGAAAGTCAGATCATTGAAAACACATAAGAATTATGTGAAAAAAAGATCTTCTGTCCAAAAGGAAAAGCTGTTTATAAAAGTTATATTTGCTTTGTAGTGATGTATTTATGTTGTTCTGGTTAGTCGCTAAGTTGTGTCTGACTCTTTTGCAACACCATGGACTATAGCCTACCAGGCTCCTCTGTCCATGTGATTTTCTAGGCAAGAATACTGGAGTGGGTTGCCATTTCCTTCTCCAAGGAACTTCCTGACCCAGAGATCAAACCCACATCCTGTGTGTCTCCTACCTTGACTGGCAAATTCTTTACAACTGAACGACCTTGGAAAACCCATATGTATGTATGCATGTATGTGTATGTATGTATGTGTATGTATGTATTTGTATGTGCAACACACATAGTTGCATATCCACATGTAGAAGAAACTGAGGAAATATAGGTGGTTGTCTGTTCTAAATTTTCTATAATGGCATATTTAATTTTTGTTAATCATATAATTAATCATTTCTTTAAGAAAATTAGAGATACTGAGGGAACATTTCATGAAAAGGTGGGCACAATAAAGGACAGAAATGGTAAGGACCTAACAGAAGTGGAAGATATTAAGAAGAGGTGGCAAGAATAAACAGAAGAACTATACAAAAAAGATCTTTATGACCCAAATAACTGTGATGGTGTGATCACTCACCTAGAGCCAGACATCCTGGAATGTGAAGTCAAGCGGGCCTTAAGAAGCATCACATTGAACAAAGGTAGTGGACATGATAGAATTCCAGTTGAACTATTTCAAATCCTGAAAGATGATGCTGTGAAAGTGCTGCACTCAATATGCCAGCAAATTTGGGAAACTCAGCAGTGGCCACAGGACTGGAAAAGATCAATGTTCATTCCAATCCCAGAAAGGCAATGCTGAAGAATGTTCATACTACTACACAATTTAACTCATTTTAAACACTAGCAAAGTAATGCTCTAAATTCTCTAAGCCAGGCTTAAACAGTACTTAAACTATGTTCAAGCTGGATTTAGAAAAGGCAGAGGAACCAGAGAAATTGCCAACATCTGCTGGATCATTGAAAAAGCAAAAAAGTTCCAGAAAAACATCAACTTCTTCTTTATTGATTACATCAAAGCCTTTGACTGTGTGAATCACAACAAACTGTGGAAAATTCTTAAAAACAAGGGAATACCAGACCACCTGATCTGCCTCCTGAGAAATGTGTATGCAGGTCAAGAAGCAACAGTTAGAACTGGACATGGAACAACACGCTGGTTCCAAATCGGGAAAGGAGTACGTCAAGGCTGTATATTGTCACCCTGCTTATTTAACTTATATGAGGGGTACATCATGGAAATGCTGGGCTATATAAAGCACAAGCTGGAATTGAGATTTTGGGGAGAAATATCAATAACCTCAGATATTCAAATGATACTACCCTTATCGCAGAAAGTGAAGAACTGAAGAGCCTCTTGATGAAAGTGAAAGAGGAAAGTGAAAAACCTGGCTTAAAACTCAACATTCATAAAACTAAGTTGATGGCATCTGCTCCCATCACTTCATGGCAAATAGATCGGGAAACAATGGAAACAGTGACAGACTTTAATTTGGGGGGTTCCAAAATCACTGCAGATGGTGACTGCAGCCATGAAATTAAAAGATGCTTGCTCCTTGGAAGAAAACTTATGACCAACCTAAACAGCATATTAAAAAGCCAGAGACATTACTTTCCTATGTCAAAGCTATGGTTTTTCCAGTAGTCATGTATGGATGTGAAAGTTGGACTATAAAGAAAGCTGAGCACCAAAGAATTGCTGCTTTTGAACTGAGGTATTAGAGAAGACTCTTGAGGGCCCCTTGGACTGCAGGATCCAACCAGTCCATCCTAAAGGAAAGCAGTCCTGAATATTCATTGGAAGGACTGACGCTGAAGCTGAAACTCCAATACTTTGGCCACCTGATGTGAAGAAGTGACTCATTTGAAAAGACCCTGATGCTGTGAAAGATTGAAGGCAGGAGGAGAAGGGGATGACGAAGGATGAGATGGTTGGATGGCATCACCAGCTGGATGGATGTGAGTCTGAGTAGCCACTATGGGAGTAAGTTCCATGCTGTAGTCCATGGGATCACAGAGCCAGACACAACTGAGGACTGAACTGAACTGAATCATATCATAAAAATCTTATTGTTGAAAAAAATATCTTTTAGTCTAATCCAATTGTGATATTTTGGAATAAAGCATTCTTGTTTCTACTACACTACCTCTCTTTAGGCAAGAGATGTTGGATTTCTGTAAACATTATAGTATATTTTTATAATTAATCTTGGAAATTGGAATATAACAATCTTGTGGTTGCTATATTATATAGTTTGTGAAAGAATGAAATTGATAGTAATCAATATAAAAATCTGAGCATATACAATTGCAAACAGATGCTAATACACAGGTGGTTGAACAAAAAATAATATGGCTCTGGTTCAGCACTCTTGTGCTAAAGGAACATCTGGATGTGTATGTTTTATTCCAAAGCCAGGACTTGCTAACAAGGAATAATAAGGAATTTCTTCCATGAATAGAGTTGGATCAAAAAAATGTTTTCAAGGTAATCTTTAAGTCCACATTGCTTTTCAATGTCTTTAAAGTAATGAGTCATATGAGTCATGCTTAAAAATATGTTACTTACAGATACCTAATA
Organism: Bos taurus; assembly: GCF_002263795.3. Taxonomy (NCBI): domain Eukaryota; kingdom Metazoa; phylum Chordata; class Mammalia; order Artiodactyla; family Bovidae; genus Bos; species Bos taurus. The sequence goes on from NC_037329.1 coordinate 102,165,326, forward strand.
TATATGAAATATGTGCATATACAACTGTTTTGTAGCACTTGTAGTTTTTTTAGTATTATTTCTAATTTGTAATGACCAGTGTCTAAACTTAAACATTCTTACATAAATATTCTTCCCATTTTATTAACAGGAAACAGTTTATGGAAATTTATTCTTCTGAAAGTCCTTCTTCTAGAAGTGCTGTTTATTATATGTAAAATATAGAAAAAAGCAGAGATGTGTCTGTCATATAGTGAAATGCTTCTAAAGTTTTCATTTAACTTATGAATATTTTTTTTTTACAAAGTAAGATGAACTACTAAGTTTTCCTTCTTAAGCTTCCAGAAAAACAAACAAACAAACAAACAAAAAAACTGGATACACAAGATATTATAGCTATATTATCTGAAAAATGAAAATATTTCCAAGCTCTGATTTCTTGCTTATTCAGGAAACTTTTCCTAAAACAAAAGTTAAATGTATAAGGCCAAAAATTAAAAAAAAATAAGTATCATCTAATCCCTAGGAATTTTTTGTAATGGCATTTGGCCTTCACCATTTGCAAAATTAGAAAGAACAGATGGACCTGAATTCAAAAAGAACCCATTCTCTGGTAATGTTTTTATAGCCTGCATTGTTTCCTTTGAGTTTTGTGCTACCAGTGTGTATAAATTTTTTTCCCCCTATTTGGCTATAATATCGTGAGCGTACGAAATGGGCAATATGTCAGGAATAATTAGGCCCTATAGTGCTGAAACCTCAGTGGATAAACTGCCTCTTTTATAGAAGCAACTCATTACCTGTAGACCTGTCAATTTTGCTTAGTAGAGACCATCTGTTTATAGCTACCTCTTTTCCCAGAGGAGCAGTTCCTCTTCCATGAAGACTGCTCCATGATGTCAAAACACCTTTCTCTGTGAAATGGCCTCTCGTCTTCTTGTCACTTATTTCTATTCCTTCTTGAAGCTGGGTTATTTATTTTAGAACCAGCAAAGGTGGCTCTGGTTAACTTAAGCGGTAAAACAAAATGAATCTGATAGACAATGCCCTCAATAGAATACGTATACTGTGAATGTGCTTAGTTGGATTTATAGCTATAGGAAGCTTTCTCATGGACAGCCTCACAAGATATTACATGTACCTGTGACTTTGAGTTTGTCAGCAGCGCTGAGCAAACTGGTATATGTCAACCATGTAAAACTGGTATATTCCAATTTTGACTTAATTTGAATTCATAAGCAACAATGATGGACAAAAAATGGTTTCGTGTGCCTAGAATTTAATTGTTTATTATTATTTTTCAAAAAACTACATAATTAATGTTAGAATAATTCAAATATTACTAGGCCACTTTGGGTTAGCAACTACTTATAAAAAGATGATCAATTTTATATATACCCCTCCTAAATAAATAGCATGATGGTATATAAAGTTATACAGATGAATAATGTTATGCATTCTCCACTCCCCTGTCTCATGAGAAACTAACATCAGTTTCACCAATTATGAAGATACATATAAGAGCACCAGAATCTACCATAGCTATATCACCTATAGTTGGAGAGTAATTCAGAGGGACATTAGGAATTTACCCAGGAGATTGTACTCATTTGTATGTTTTATACACACATTGAAGGAAGAATGAAGCATATATTTCATAGTATTTAGAGAATTTGTCCAGAGCAGAGTGGGATTTTTTTGTTGTTGCTAAAATCCTCCTTTCTCATATGATGCCACAGTGGTCTGCAGTGAGTTGCTGAGTAATGAATGCAGTTATTTTAGTGAAAAGAACAATTGATCAGAAGAGGTACCCAAAACTCAGAATTACTGTGTAGTCCTGTCGTAATCCCTGGAATAGCATTCAAAATTCATGTATTCCCAGGATAAGTTTCAATAAGTTATAAATACATTACAGTGTCTTTCCAATTTAATTGCCAACAAATTGTTTCCGAAAAGTCAATATTCATGCTCCCTATAAGGGGGAAGGAAATGGCAACCCAATCCAGTACTCTTGCCTGGAAAATCCCATGGGAGGAGGAGCCTGGTAGGCTACAGTCCATGGGGTCGCCAAGAGTTGGACAGGACTGAGTGACTTCACTTTCACTTTCACTTTCTAAGTAACAAGCTAATGTGGTAAGAACAAGGTAGCATTCAGAAAACTCACATGCCCTGGAGTATATAGAATAATTACAAAAGTAAGGTGAAGAATGTCTGGATACTCAGAGGTGGGCCAGCTACCCACAAATTACTGTAATAAGGTATTCAATATAAAGTGTAAATGGTGTCTTTCGAGTGTGGGCCCTGATAGTGCTTCCAGAATTAGACTTTTCCTATGCCTAAATAATTTCTTGAGTAATTAACAATTCAGGCTGAATGTGAAAGTTCTAATATTATTCCAGTGCAAAATGACATTTGATCTTGCCTAGTATAAACTCAATCCAAAACTACCTGGGGCCATTGTGACCTTGAATGGATTTCATTTAAAAATCTGTTTTATTCTTTTACAAGTAGTTGACCAGTTTTCCCAGCACCACTTGTTAAAGAGATTGTCTTTAATCCATTGTATATTCTTGCCTCCTTTGTCAAAGATAAGGTGTCCATATGTGCGTGGGTTTATCTCTGGGCTTTCTATTTTGTTCCATTGATCTATATTTCTGTCTTTGTGCCAGTACCATACTGTCTTGATAACTGTGGCTTTGTAGTAGAGCCTGAAGTCAGGTAGGTTGATTCCTCCAGTTCCATTCTTCTTTCTCAAGATAGCTTTGGCTATTCGAGGTTTTTTGTATTTCCATACAAATTGTGAAATTATTTGTTCTAGCTCTGTGAAGAATACTGTTGGTAGCTTGATAGGGATTGCATTGAATCTATAAATTGCTTTGGGTAGTATACTCATTTTCACTATATTGATTCTTCCAATCCATGAACATGGTATATTTATCCATCTATTAGTGTCCTCTTTGATTTCTTTCACCAGTGTTTTATAGTTTTCTATATATAGGTCTTTAGTTTCTTTAGGTAGATATATTCCTAAGTATTTTATTCTTTCCGTTGCAATGGTGAATGGAATTGTTTCCTTAATTTCTCTTTCTGTTTTCTCATTATTAGTGTATAGGAATGCAAGGGATTTCTGTGTGTTGATTTTATATCCTGCAACTTTACTATAGTCATTGATTAGTTCTAGTAATTTTCTGGTGGAGTCTTTAGGGTTTTCTATGTAGAGGATCATGTCATCTGCAAACAGTGAGAGTTTTACTTCTTCTTTTCCAATTTGGATTCCTTTTATTTCTTTTTCTACTCTGATTGCTGTGGCCAAAACTTCCAAAACTATGTTGAATAGTAATGGTGAAAGTGGGCACCCTTGTCTTGTTCCTGACTTTAGAGGAAATGCTTTCAATTTTTCACCATTGAGGATAATGTTTGCTGTGGGTTTGTCATATATAGCTTTTATTATGTTGAGGTATGTTCCTTCTATTCCTGCTTTCTGGAGAGTTTTTATCATAAATGGGTGTTGAATTTTGTCAAAGGCTTTCTCTGCATCTATTGAGATAATCATATGGTTTTTACTTTTCAATTTGTTAATGTGGTGTATTACATTGATTGATTTGCGGATATTGAAGAATCCTTGCATCCCTGGGATAAAGCCCACTTGGTCATGGTGTATGATCAAACTCAAAATGGATTAAAGATCTAAAAATAAGACCAGAAACTATAAAACTCCTAGAGGAGAACATAGGCAAAACACTCTCCAACATACATCACAGCAGGATCCTCTATGACCCACCTCCCAGAATATCGGAAATAAAAGCAAAAATAAACAAATGGGACCTAATTAACCTTAAAAGCTTCTGCACATCAAAGGAAACTATCAGCAAGGTGAAAAGACAGCCTTCAGAATGGGAGAAAATAATAGCAAATGAAGCAACTGACAAACAACTAATCTCAAAAATATACAAGCAACTCCTACAGCTCAACTCCAGAAAAATAAATGACCCAATCAAAAAATGGGCCAAAGAACTAAATAGACATTTCTCCAAAGAAGACATACAGAGGGCTAACAAACACATGAAAAGATGCTCAGCATCACTCATTATCAGAGAAATGCAAATCAAGACCATTATGAGGTACCATTTCACACCAGTCAGAATGGCTGCGATCCAAAAGTCTACAAATAATAAATGTTGGAGAGGGTGTGGAGAAAAGGGAACCCTCTTACACTGTTGGTGGGAATGCAAACTAGTACAGCCACTATGGAGAAGAGTGTGGAGATTCCTTAAAAAACTGGAAATAGAACTGCCTTATGATCCAGCAATCCCACTGCTGGGCATACACACTGAGGAAACCAGAAGGGAAAGAGACACGTGTACCCCAGTGTTCATCGCAGCACTATTTATAATAGCCAGGACATGGAAGCAACCTAGATGTCCATCAGCAGATGGATGGATAAGAAAGCAGTGGTACATATACACAATGGAGTATTATTCAGCCATTAAAAAGAATTCATTTGAATCAGTTCTAATGAGGTGGATGAAACTGGAGCCTATTATACAGAGTGAAGTAAGCCAGAAGGAAAAACACCAATACAGTATACTAATGCATATATATGGAATTTAGAAAGATGATAACAATAACCCTGTGTACGAGACAGCAAAAGAGACACTGATGTATGGAACAGTCTTATGGACTCTGTGGGAGAGGGAGAGGGTGGGAAGATTTGGGAGAATGGCATTGAAACATGTAAAATATCATGTATGAAACGAGATGCCAGTCCAGGTTCAATGCACGATACTGGATGCTTGGGGCTAGGGCACTGGGACGACCCAGAGGGATGGTATGGGGAGGGAGGAGGGAGGAGGGTTCAGGATGGGGAGCACATGTATACCTGTGGCAGATTCACTTTGATATTTGGCAAAACTAATACAATTATGTAAAGTTTAAAAATAAAATAAATTTTAAAAAAAATTAAAAAAAATAAAAATCTGTTTTCTTTCAGTTGCAGTCATCCTTGATTGGTTTAGTTAACAGTTGTACTAAGGATACAAGTATTCTGTTTTATTCAAAAGTAAAAATGAATTCTGGCTAATTTTACTTACTGAGCTTTAGTTTATGTTTTCCAACTGAACTTAGAAATAATTTCAGGAAAAACAAGGATGTACATGGTGTTTGAAAGGGATTAATTTAGCAATAGTCAGAATATAGGTTCAAGGAGAACATCTGGGAAGGAGGAAAAGCTATAAATGTGAGCAGATGTAACAAAGGGGAATATCTAAAATAATAAATGTGGTTTTCAGATTTAAAATTTGTGTGCTTACAACACATCTCTTTCCTTAGGAAATGGCACAAAATAGGGGCTTCTGATTTGACATGGCAGCAGATATAATGTGATTTTCTCAATTAAGGTGATCCCAAGGGAAGTTTTTGGTGCTTCCTGGGTGGCTCAGATAGTAAAGAATCAGCCTGCAGTGCATGAGACCCGGGTTCAATCCGTAGGTTGAGAAGATCCTCTGGAGAAGGGAATGGCAACACAGGCTAGTATTCTTGCCTGGAGAATCCCATGGAAGAGGAGCCTGGCAGGCTGTAGTTCATGGGGTCACAATGAGTTGGACACAACTGAGTGACTCACTTTCACTTCAAGGGAGGTCTTAACATAACTTACTGTCTGTCTACAATGCGGAAGACCTGGGTTCGATCCCTGGGTCGGGAAGATCCCCTGGAGAAGGAAATGGCAATCCACTCCAGTACTATTGCCTGGAAAATCCCATGGACAGAGGAGCTCGGTAGGCTACAGTCCATGGGGTCGCAAAGAGTCGGACACAACTGAGCGACTTCACTAGTGACTGTTTTATAGGCAGTCTTTTTTTTTTTTCTTTTTTAATCACTTCATGGCTAATCACTGCTGTATGAACACAGGAAAGAAACCTGATGGAGGAGCATGCAAAACTTCTCCACTCACAGACCTTCTCTATAAAGGACACAAAAATTGCTAGAGCAGGGCTTTAACTCTGCATACTTTCATCTTTCCTTTTTCTACATTTACTTCCTGCTCTACCCATCTAGGTTTGAATTTTATAAAACTAAAGGTCTGATAATTGTCTGCCATTGTCACCTTCATAACATGTATAATTGCATATTTTAGACTAGACAGGTACCTAGAAGTCAAGCAGGTGGTTTCAAATTTGCATTAAAATATTAAAAGGAGGAAATATCTAAGATGGTCTTGATTTACTCAAGATCATGAGTGAAAGCTTCTTGCATCATAATGACTTGAACTGCTCTTTTAAGTGGCCTGTAAAATCACAACTGCATGCTATTAAATCCCACCCACCACCAACAGGCCCATACTCACAACACGCCCAGCAAACTCATTGAGAACAGGAATGTAAGAATGATTTGAAACCCCATGTTACCTAAGAAGTTTCATAGTCTTTAATCTGCTGTGTGTTTTCCGTAAGATTCATCATGGAGTAAAATGAATGGTTTTTCTCTTTCTCTTTCTCCTTTCTACCTTTTACTGCAGAAGAAAAAGCTATAACAAAATAATGGAGAAAAATTAAAATGGAGATTCTAGATATATTTTACGCTAAGTAATAGACTTTGTAGTTTTCAGGAGTTTGCTTATTTTATTATCCTTGTATTCTTGAGACTAAAGATAATCAGTTTCCTAGTTTTAAAAGTAAATATATGATAGTACACTGAATATTCACAAGTATCCTCTAAGTCTTTTCAAACAGTGTGGTCTAAAACAGACAGGCCATTTAAATGGATAGACTAATGTGTGCACTATACAACCAAGATTAAAAGATAATAAACCTTTCTTCTTGCAGTTTTTTCTTCTGTCCAATGTGTTACAAAATGACAGACATGTGTATTATATATGTATCATGTATATGTATTTCATGATAGGGATGAAAAAATCTTGAGCTCAAAAGGCTATTTTTTTTTAACTTTCAATCTTTTTACAGCTGCTACATAATTGTATAAGCTGTAAGGATAAGTGTGATTGTGATATATTGGAATCAAAGCTGAATCAAATGCTGTTAGTAATAGCCAAAGAATGGATATTATAGCACTGAGTTGCCAACCACATAGCACATAAGATAAATATGTTAGCATTCTATTTACTCTTTATGTCACTTTTACACATGATAAACATCTTCCTATGTGTCTGTTATCTAAATTATAAAATAAAAGATTCCCTGCATGCCATTTAAATAAAATTTGAGCAGAGTTATGTGATAGTAAAAGCTACCAAGGATTATTTATGTCACAAAAATATAAATTTAGTTGAAACCTTTACAAATTTTATTGATAATGTGAAAGTGAAAGTTGATTAGTGGTGTCTGACTCTTTGTGACCCCATTGACTATACAGTCCATAGAATTCTCCAGGGCAGAATACTGGAGTGGGTAGCCTTTCCCTTCTCCAGGGGATCTTTCCAACCCAGGGATTGAACCTAGGTCTCCTGCATTGCGGGCAGATTCTTTACCAGCTGAGCCACAAGGGAAGCCCAGGAAGACTGGAGTGAGTAGCATATCCCTTCTCCAGCAGATCTTCCCAATCTAGGAATCGAACCAAGGTCTCCTGCATTGCAGACCTATTCTTTACCAACTGAGCTATCAGGGAATAATAATGGTAGCCGCTTATTTCAACATAGGCTTTCTGTATTTGCTGATCTTCACTAATAGTTTATTATTAACATTACTGGAATAACTGGGCTTACCCACAACAGATTAATGTTAAGACTCATTTCTTCTGCCTTAAGTAAGTAAGTGAAGTCGCTCAGTCGTGTCCGACTCTTTGCGACTCCATGGACTGTAGCCTACCAGGCTTCTCCGTCCATGGGATTCTCCAGGCAAGAATACTGAAGTGGGTTACCATTTCCTTCTCTAGGGGATCTTCCTGACCCAGGGATCGAACCCCGGTCTCCCGCATTGGCGGCAGACGCTTAACCTCTGAGCCACCAGGGAAGCACCGAACTATATAAGCATTTCTTTTTCTTCCCACAATATTCTCAGGAAGAACTTCTATACGTTATAAGGCCAGCTATTGGTGGAATATTACTTATCCATTTCTTAAGGGTAAATTTGCAACCAGTTTCAGAGTCAAAAACAAAAGGGCATAATTTGATAAAAAATCTTATTGCCTGATAGCTGGCAGACATTTGTCAGCAGTTTTGGTTTCTTTTAAAGGGCAGCACATGGCTGACTGATCTCATAGTAGGATTTATAAGTGCAATTATTGCCATATAATTCAACAAATCACTTTAATCACTGAAAACCTAAAGCTTTCAAATTTTTCTCTTTTCGTTGTGGAGTTCCTAGGGAGATAGGCCTCTGTGAAATGAACTTTAATTCCAATCAAAAGCCTTCAGTAAAATTTAAGTAATTTAATGACAGAATACAAATAATGATTTCAAGTCCCTAAAAAAAAAAAAATTAGTTTTTTCTTTGGCATTTAGAAAATTGCTAGGGATATAAAAACGTGCCAGCTGGACCTTTTAGAATCACATTGCTTATTAACATTGATAATTAGTTATACTTAAAGATCAAAAAATTAGGCTGCATAGGTGACTGAAAGTTAAGGTAGATTTGCACACACATAAAATTTACTTATGTGAAGGCTGAAAAATGCTTGAAAATGTGCTCATCGTGGAGGCAGCCCTGTTTTTTAAGTACATTCCATTGTAATCCAACTTATATAGACAGTTCAACAAAATCACCTTTTTGAGCTGGGGTCTGCCTCTCTCATAAGGTTCTTCTCGCATAAAATGAGAAATTTTATGTAAATTAATACAATTCCCACTACATAATAGGCACCTGTCGGACATGACTGAGCGACTTCACTTTCACTTTTCACTTTCATGCATTGTAGAAGGAAATAGCAACCCACTCCAGTGTTCTTGCCTGGAGAATCCCAGGGACGGGGGAGCCTGGTGGGCTGCCGTCTACGGGGTTGGACAGAGTCAGACACGACTGACGCGACTAAGCAGCAGCAGCATAGTATGGTTACTGTAGCAAAGCTTATTTCTTAGTTATTGAGTGGGCATGCTTTGCATTTGGAAATGATGTTTGTTTGGGTTTTTCCTTTGTATTTTATTGAAAAACCCCAAAGAACTCTTGACTTCCCTGGTGGCTCAGACGGTTAAGCGTCTGTCTACAATGTGGGAGACCCGGGTTCGATCCCTGAGTCGGGAAGTTCCCTGGAGAAGGAAATGGCAATCCACTCCAGTACTCTTGCCTGGAAAATCCCATGGACAGAGGAACCTGGTAGGCTACAGTCCATGGGGTCGCAAAGAGTCAGACAGGACTGAGCAATCTTCACCGTAATCACCGTAAAAGAACTCTTTGGCCAACCCAGTACTATGGGACAAAATAAGAAAAATAACAAAACACAATAGCACTAACAAATAGAACTATATTTAAAGTCCCTAACTTAGTTCCCTCTCTGATAAAAGAGTTTATAGAAAGGTTGATCAGTGAGATGAGATAATAGAGGAACCTTACAAGGAGGGACCTTACAAGGTTTTCCCTTAAACATCACACAGATGCAGAGAGAGCACATATTTATTTCAAAGAATGGAGAACTCTGCCCGAACTGGAGAAGTCTGAGAAGTTTTCATAGAGCAAGCAAAACTTGCAGGATGAAGGGAGAGCAAATTAGTGGTGAACTGACCAAAACTGCCTGTGTAACCTGGAACTAAGAAGCTAAGGGCTGTCTGAGATGGATGTGGAGTTACATGGAAATCAGAGAGCAGGGGCACCTGACCATACCTTGTATTTAAAGTAACCTTAAAACATATGAGCAATAGGGTTACCCTTCAGTCTGTTCATTTCTTCATATCATATTTTACTTTTCTCCCTTTTCTATTTATTCACTTTATATTACTTTTTAAAAAAAATTTAATTTAGAGTCCCTCTCCCCACTACATTGTAAATTCTATTAAGGCAGAATCCTTGTATGTTTTCTTCAGCACTCTATTTAAATATGCTTATTAGCACTATATTGTGCTCTATCACTAAATCCTGTCTGACTCTTTGAGACCTTAGGGACTATAGCCCCCCAGGCTCCTCTGTCCATGGATTTCCCAGGCAAGAATACTGGAGTGAGTTGCCATTTCCTTCTCCAGGGGATCTTCCTGACTCAGGTATCAAACCGGCATTTCCTGCACTGGCAGGTGGGTTCTTTACCACTGAGCCACAAATATAAAATAGTCAGTGTTCAAAAACAAAAATTAAATTAATAAATTAATGAATATGAGCTGAAAATTTGAGAATTCTTTTAAAACATTTCTTGGGTAAATTGCAGAGTGACAGTGTCAGGTATTAATCAGAATTTCATGCCACCTTCACCTTACCACACTCTCTTTCCCCATAACATTGTTCCTAGTGAGCTGCCACAGGAGTCATCATAGCTCATGCTGAAGCCAGAGCATAAAGCATCTTGCCTTTTAATTTTAAACTGACAGTCCAAGTGTAAGAGAAAGTTGTATGAGAATCTAACAGTTTGAGAATTTTCTTTCCTCTAAGCTAAAAAAAAAAAAAAAAGAATCCATGGACTGGGGAGAAAAGGAGAGTCTAAGGAAAGGAAAAAAAAGTTACTCAGGATTGAAACCAGTGAGAGCAATGCTTATGAAATGATTTAGTAACTGGTACAAATTATGTGAACAGGGAGTTGAATGACTCAGATGACTGAGTAGATGCTCTGCTCTGCTTAGTCACTCAGTCATGTCTGACTCTTTGTGACTCCATGGACTATAGCCCTCCAGGCTCCTCTGTCCATGGAATTCTCATGGCAAGAATACTGGAGTGGGTTGCCATTTCCTTCTCTGTGAGTAGATGCTACCATGGAGGAATAACAGTGGTCAGGAACCACACAGATTCCCTCCAGTTGTGGTAATGTTACATCTTATGTGCTCCCTGGAAAAGAAGGGGTAGATGTGGATGGAGTTAATGAATGCTAAGTGGACTTAGTGTTTTAAGAATTGCCAAAATGACGAGATGAGATCAAGTCTGTTCAGGGTTGCAAGATACTGCATGCTGCAACTAAGATCCAGCACAGTCAAATAAATAAAAAAACTTTTTTAAAAAGAACAAAGACATCCTTCTATATAATAACAATGCCATTATAACACCTAAGAAAAAGAACTAATTAAAAAAAAAAAAAAAACACTTCAGTGAAAAGCAAATATTCTCAGCCATGCCATGTTGTTGATAACTGCTTTAGCATTCCGCCAAAAGAATACAAGGAAGTAGTTGATGTCTGCACTAGTTGTCTTTATGTAGTTAGCACTCAAATAAAAACAGTACAACAAGCAGTGTGGGGGCGGGGAGGGGAAGAGATGCCAAAATGGAGTTCTCCCTGAGGAGATGGAAAGAGCTGAATACAGGAATTATTCAGTATGTGAATAGTTTCAATAGAAGGAACAGATAGATTTTTAAAGTTTATTCTCTTAGGACACTATATAAGCATAAAGTAGTTATACCTTAAATGAATATGCATGCATCAATATGCTGCTGCTGCTGCTAAGTCGCTTCAGTCGTGTCCGACTCTGTGCGACCCCATAGATGGCAGCCCACCAGGCTCCGCCGTCCCTGGGGTTCTCCAGGCAAGAACACTGGAGTTGCCATTTCCTTCTCCAATGCGTGAAAGTGAAAAGTGAAAGTGAACTCGCTCAGTCGAGTCCGACTCTTAGCGACCCCATGGACTTCAGCCTACCAGGCTCTTCCGTCTGTAGGATTTTCCAGGCAGGAGTACTGCAGTGGGGTGCCATTGCCTTCTCCATGCATCAGTATACATCCTTACAAACATCCACAAGGTCCCAGTGTATTTCTGTGTTAATACTTAAGATTCTTGTCTTATTTTAAATATAACATCTCTCAATTATTCCTTGGCCTTGACAAAGCTAAGTATTATGGCTTAAGTTATCAGTGTTTTATATTGTCATCTTGGTATTATAAATCACTCTAAAATAGGGGGAAAAACCTTGGCAATCCTGTCACATCCTTTTTTCTGAAAATCACACATTCATCTATCCACCCATCATTCATTCAGCAAATACTTGTCCCTTTTATCATAAAGCAAGAATGTTTCCATAATTTACTAGCAATTTAAACAATATGCCTCCCCTACTTACAAGAGGGATTGGGATGAGTCTCTTCCATTGTCTGCAGCAGGAGGCAGCAAGGAAGAAGAGGGTGGACAGCTGTCCTGTGAACAATAATGTCTGACACAATAAATGATAGAAAGAACTTCAGGTTAGACAAATGTTGTTCAGTTACCCAGTCCTGTTGGACTCTGAGGCCCCATGGACTGCAGTACACCAGGTTTCTCTGTTCTTCACTATTTCCTAGAGTTTGCTCAAACTCATGTCCATTGAGTTGGTAATGCCATCCAACCATCTCATCCTCTGTCACCCCCTTCTCCTCCCACTTTCAGTCTTTCCCAGCACCAGGATCTTTTCCAATAAGTTGGCTCTTCACATCAGGTGGCCAAAGCATGGGAGTTTCAGCATCAGTCTTTCCAATGAATATTCATCGTTGATTTCCTGTAGGATTGACTGGTTTGATTTCCTTGCTGTCCAAGGGACTCTCAAGAGTCTTCTCCAGCACCACAATTTGAAAGCATCAATTCTTTGGTGCTCAGCATTCTTAGGGGCTTCTGAGGTGGTGCTAGTGGTAAAGAACCCACCTGCCAATGCAGGAGACATAAGAGACATAGGTTTGATCCTTGGGTCAGAAAGTTCCCCTATAGAAGGGAATGGCAACCCACTCCAGTATTCTTGCCTGGAGAATCCCATGGACAGAGGAACCTAGGAGTCTAAAGTCCATAGGGTTACACAGAGTCAGACACAACTGAAGTGTCTTAGGAGACTTCTTTATGATCCACTTCTTATATCTGTACATGACTACTGGAAAAACCCTAGCTTTGACCATACAGACTTTTGTTGGCAAAGTCGTGTCTCTGCTATTTAATATACTGCTGAGGTTTGTCATAGCTTTTCTTCCAAGGAGCAAGCATCTTTTAATTTCATGGCTGCAGTCACCATCCACAGTGATACTGAGGTTAGATATATATGCCTAACCAAATCTTAGCTATTTCTTTCCAATTTCTCTTATGACTCAATATGTCATAGCCTCCCCAGTTTTCTGCTGGACAGAGAAAAAAAAAGTGATGAGAAAAAAATGAGAGTGATGTGTTTTCTAAGCTTTCATACTTTGAGCTATTTTCTGTATACCCATGTCTTCCTTGTTATTATCAAAGTACATTTTTCTCAATATTCACGTTAGAGAGACCTTTAGAACATATAGCTTTGAAAGCTGAGGCTCTATTCTAGCAACTCCTTCTAAGCCATCAGAAGCTCTAGTCATAATGAAACAGGAATCCAAGTTCTGTTGCAAAGCCAAGGAATGAACTCCACAGACACACAGACACTCACACAGGCAGAGTTTTATTTCAGAATATAGAAGTTAGAAGTACGAGGCTCCCAGCAAAGACATGGGGAGGGGGGAAAGTGTCCTGAAACTGTGGGAATCACAACAGTTTATATCTTTTACCAATATCGACCTGTTAGTTGTAGATTGGGTCAGAGGTCCCAGCGTGAGTAGTCCCTGACCAATCAATTTAAAAATCAACGTGTCTAACTTTTCAAATTTTGGGACTTTCTTTGATTTCCCAGTCCTTGGATTTTCCTAAGACTTTGATTCTCTATCCCCTGACCTTTTCTCATGACCTCAGGCCATTGTTCAAGAGCCAAGTGTATATTTTATTTTATTTATTTATTTTTTGAATGTTGAGGTTTTTTTGTTTTTTTTTTTAACTTTACAATATTGTACTGGTTTTGCCATATATCAAAATGAATCCGCCACAGGTATACATGTGTTCCTCATCCTGAACTCTCCTCCCTCCTCCCTCCCCATACCATCCCTCTGGGTCATCCCAGTGCACCAGCCCCAAGTTTCCAGTATTGTGCATCGAATCTGGACTGGCAACTCGTTTCATATATGATATTATACATATTTCAATGCCATTCTCCCAAATCATCCCACCCTCTCCCTCTCCCACAGAGTCCAAAAGGCTGTTCTATACATCAGTGTCTCTTTTGCTGATTCGTATACAAGGTTATTGTTACCATCTTTCTAAATTCCATATATATATATATGTTAGTATACTGTTTTGGTGTTTTTCCTTCTGGCTTACTTCACTCTGTATAATAGGCTCCAGTTTCATCCACCTCATTAGAACTGATTCAAATGTATTCTTTTTAATGGCTGAGTAATACTCCATTGTGTATATGTACCACTGCTTTCTTATCCATTCATCTGCTGATGGACATCTAGGTTGCTTCCATGTCCTGGCTATTATAAACAGTGCTGCGAGGAACACTGGGGTACGTGTGTCTCTTTCCTTTCTGGTTTCCTCAGTGTGTATGCCCAACAGAAAGGAGGTAAGATATACAATGGATTAAAGACAATCTCTTTAATAAGTGGTGCTGGGAAAACTGGTCAACCACCTGTAAAAGAATGAAACTAGAACACTTTCTAACACCATACACAAAAATAAACTCAAAATGGATTAAAGATCTCAACGTAAGACCAGAAACTATAAAACTCCTAGAGGAGAACATAGGCAAAACACTCTCCAACATACATCACAGCAGGATCCTCTATGACCCACCTCCCAGAATATTGGAAATAAAAGCAAAAATAAACAAATGGGACCTAATTAAACTTAAAAGCTTCTGCACATCAAAGGAAACTATAAGCAAGGTGAAAAGACAGCCTTCAGAACGGGAGAAAATAATAGCAAATGAAGCAACTGACAAACAACTAATCTCAAAAATATACAAGCAACTCCTACAGCTCAACTCCAGAAAAATAAATGACCCAATCAAAAAATGGCCAAAGAACTAAATAGACATTTCTCCAAAGAAGACATACAGATGGCTAACAAACACATGAAAAGATGCTCAACATCACTCATTATCAGAGAAATGCAAATCAAAACCACTATGAGGTACCATTTCACGCAAGTTAGAGTGGCTGTGATCCAAAAGTCTACAAGCAATAAATGCTGGAGAGGGTGTGGAGAAAAGGGAACCCTCTTACACTGTTGGTGGGAATGCAAACTAGTACAGCCACTATGGAGAACGGTGTGGAGAGTCCTTAAAAAACAAGTGTATATTTTAAAAGTTAATGGTCCACCTGGTGTTTTTCTCCTTGATAAGTTGGATAGCAGTTACTAGTTGTCCTGTCATGGGCTCAAGTGTGTTATGGCCTGCGGGCCAGGGAAGCATCCTTCTGAATACCAGGGAACTGGAACAGCAAGTACAGTTATAAGATTACTGGAGTGCTGGAGCGAGACACTTGCTTGAGAAAATAGGTAGAGGTTGGAATTGGATTTTTAGGAAAAGAAACCGAGGCCTTAACCCTACACTGACTACCTAATAATTTTCTATCTCAATGAGACACAGAAGAAGTCCGTGTATGTGCCCCACTCCCTGCCCAGCTCATCCACATCTGTGTCTCCACTTCTCTGTGAATATCTGCCTCTTACCTAGCTCAACCTCTGACTTGACCATGTGAAATTCGTTCACTAAAGCTGGAGAATGAAAGTCTGCAATTAAAATTTGAGAGGTACTGCCAATAAAGCATTCATTAGACATGCCATTAAGCATATTTGAAAGTATAATGAGGATCTATAGGGAGACTTACCCTTGTCCCATACAGTCTTTCAAAGATATTCTGTAGTCAGTCATTCAGCACATTTTCATAAACCACATACTGTGTGCCAAGCTCTATACAATAAAGAAAATGTCCCGTGTACTTGGTCTTTGTTGAGGCACAGCCATAATGCAACATCTGAAAATTAAGTCTAGGTGCAGCAATTTTAATTATTTCTGATTCTTCAAATCAAAACCATTGAAATTCCGTATTTCAGAGTACAAGGGGATCCTTGAACTAGATACCTGGATTTCTTTACTTAACATTTCAAAAGCTAAACATTCTTTGGTACCTAATCCACATAGAATATTTTTTCACATACATAAATGTGCAAACTCTTTACAAATGTAATTGTTCAGTCTTCAGAAGCAACATAGCTTTACCTATAAGTCTCTCCTTAGCCTTGTATTTAGTTGCTATGGTCCTGAATTCTAATTTTAGAAATATTGAACTCCCGTTAGTCAGCATTGTTCAAATGTGAAAATCTGTTAATACAATTAATTCCACACTGCTTAAATAACAAAGCTACTCTTGTAACTTGTTTTTTTTTTTTTTTTTTTTACTCGTATTAAAGTCACTAACTAATTTCATGGTAATCACTCATTGATTCATATGTGATATTGTTCATTTCTCTGTTTGCTTCATTTGTAAGCAGATTTTGAAAGTCTGGGTAAGATTTAGGAGAAAATGAGTCATGTTTTATACATAGCAACATCTCTTGACCAAGAAAGAACTCACATCTTTACAAAAAACCATGGCTTTTTCTCTTTTAGTCGTATGAATTTTCACTTTCAGAACTAACAAGTCAATTCATATAATTACCTTGTATTGCTTAGATATGTGCATTGCATCTCACAATGATTCTTCCTGACTCCTCCATGCTTTTGGCAGGAGAAAGACAGACTCACAGCTATTGTGCTTGTTAGATTAACATCAGAAAGCAGAATTTGCATCTGGCCGCTGGGCCTTTACTCATCAAATCGGCAAATGGAACTAATGTGGAATAATAATAGGATAGCTGGTTTTTGAGAACCGAAGACTAAAAGAGTTTTTATAAAACATGCAGTTCACATTTTTAAAAAAATCACAAAAGCCATTAAACATGGAATCCATCTCATTTTTCATGTCATCTAATGTTATCATTTTCTTTTCTAGGACATTCATGATTCTTGTGCTACAAGTAATGTTGAGAAATTTTTGATAACCATTTAAAATGCCAGTCACATAAACAGTGTTTCTTGTCTTTGGATAAAATCCTATAACCCGACCTGTGCATTTTGCACATTTTAAAATTATATTTAAATAATATCATTTAATTAGATATTTTTTTTAAGATTATAGTGAAATGTGATCCTAGGAGATGATCACAAAAACGGCAAATGCTAAATATGAATTTTCTGTATTGAATGCATAAGCATCTTTTTTACATTTTTTCTTCCATCTTATCTTGATAGAGTGATTGAAAATACTCCAGGGAAGAGAGAAGTTTTTAAGAGGTTCTTTTAAAAAATCAACTTAATTATACAGTTAACTTCTCTACATGCATATTAATGTATGTGGCTATTTAAAGTATATGTGCATCCTTCTCTTTCTATCAAAAAGTGAGCTAACATAATTTATCTTCTGAATGATTGAAACTACCAATATTCCCTGGAAGAACTAGATAATGCCACTTAAAATTTTTTATAAATTCAGATTTTTTAGTTGCAAATAATAGAATGGTTAAGAATTTTAATTGAGTGAACCAACCTTCAAGATGACCACGCTACCCTGAAATTATTTTTTGTTTCCCTGTTTTACATGATCGTTTTCTACCTTGATTTGTACACGTAGACATGTGCAATCAGATGCTAGTCATTTTCTCACATTCATACCACAGTGTCACTGGAATTTTCTCCAGGTCTTTTTCTGTGTCTGTCTCAATACAGACACTCTCTGGTACTCCTCTCAGACTAAAGGTAGATGATAAAAATTGAAATATGATTGAGACCTTTGCAGACATCCTCTCTTCCTCATTTGCCAGATTGTATTGTTTGCTTTGAAATACATCTTGGAGACATGGTTTGAAAAATTTTAGAGCAGTGTGCATCAATTTTTCACCTGAACATTTTGAAAAATATTATATATATTCTTTTACAAAATTATTGTTAGGTAGTTAGAATAGGAAAAAGCAGTCCAAAATGGCGGTGGCTAAAAGGCAAAGAAGAGAAAAGTCCGTGAAAATAGAACAAAGGAAGGTCAGAGGACCAGAGTGAGGACCTCAGGTAAAACAAACGGCCCTCCTGGATAGTCCAATTTACATAGGGCAGGCTCAGGCGGCGGGAGGAGACAAATATATAAAAGGAGGAAGCCTAGAAGGATTGAAGCTTCTCTTCTCTTCTCTTAGCATCTTTTGGGTTGGCCCACCCTCATACGTCAAGGATGTATTTTCCTTTGCTTTCTAAATAAAACTGAGCTGTAACATGGAGCTGTAACACTAGTCCATCCAAGGAAATTACATGGGTCATAACACTGGTCCATCTGTCACTTCAAATTTTTGCTGTGACGAGACAGAATCAAGTAAATTACAAACTCCCCTGATATTATTATCTAAAATTGTTTCATAAAATTATGTAGTCATAAAAGATGTTATCTCCAACATGTTGTCTATTATATTTATGCTATGCATATATTTTTTCCAAAATATTTTAGCTTCAGCTACAATTGTTCATTTAATTATTGAGTGTATGGTGAATGGTAAAAAGCCAGTCCTTATTATGAGACCAATCAGCCAAGTCAAGCTTATTTCATTATCAATTCAAATATAAATGTGGTATATATTCTTAGGGGCTTCCCTATGGCTCATATGGTAATGAGTCTACCTGCAGTGTGGGACAACCAAGTTCAATCCCTAGGTCGGGAAGATCCCCTGGAGAAGGAAATGGCTACTGACTCCAGTATTCTTGCCTGGAAAATCCCACGGACGGAAGAGCCTGGCAGGTTACAGTCCATGGGGTTGCAGAGAGTCAGACACTTCTGAGCAACTTCACATACATTCTTAAGATCATCTCATCTGAATTCTAGACAAGAAGACAAAATAATGAAACAGTAAAACAGAAAGAGAGATAAAAGAAGCATGAGCCCTTGTCATTTGTTTGTAGGGGAAAAGACATAGCCATTTCAGTATCTCTTGCCAATAGCTCTCTTTGCTTTCCCTGAAAAAATCTTTCATTAGGAACCATCCATCTTTAATTGTTCCTTGGTTTGGCACAAGTGACTTGGTTTTACCTAAAGCAGTAACATACTTCTGTTTAGTACAATAGGGAAGAAATATGACTGAAATAAAAAGGAAGTTGGAAAGGAAAAGCCCAGATGCTGTGAACCAGTATGGCGTGAACCAATTTTAAGGAATTTGTGTAAAAGTTGGAATTCTAGGAATGATTATTGTATGGCTATGTGCCTATATGCCCGTGTGCCCTTAGGGTATTCTTTTTGACTCCCAAGGGTACATATAGATTGATTTTGAAGACGATTGCTTAAAGTACCTTTGCCCCACCACCCCCAGCTTTATTGAGATATAGTTGACATATAGCAGGGTAAGTTTCAGCCTTTAAAATGCTTTTGATGTGCAGATTCCTCAGCTTTAGTTCCATTGTATTCTCATTCAAGAGTCTGAATGAGTCTTTGAACTTGTCTTTGACAAAATAAAGCTAGGGTAAAGGTGAAAAACATAAATGATTGCTACAGAACAAAGAAGTTATTTTCTCTTTCACTGCTCTACTTTCTTTAATGTTTCTTTTTTCCTATTGCTTTAAGAAAATAATGCCTGTGTCAATTAATGAATAATGTTAAGTTTGCTACTGAGTTACAATTTGATAAAGCAATCCATTTTGTATTTCTTAAGGAGAAATGGAGATATGTTTCTTCTATTAAATACCCCAGGATAAAAATCAAGGAGAAAATAGTATTTTGTTTGCAGGGTTTATTTAGCTACATTTAGAGAAGGCAATGACAGCCCACCCCAGTACTCTAGCCTGGAAACTCCCATGGACAGAGGAGCCTGGTAGACTGCGGTCCATGAGGTCACTAGGAGTCGGACACGACTGAACGACTTTACTTTCACTTTTCCTTTCATGTATTGGAGAAGGAAATGGCAACCCACTCCAGTGTTCTTGCCTGGAGAATCCCAGGGACGAGGGAGCCTGGTGGGCTGCCATCTGTGGGGTCTCACAGAGTCAGACACAACTGAAGATACGAAGCAGCAGCAGTAGCAGCTATGTTTTTGTAATATATTCTACCAAAAGTTGTTTTCTTTTCTTTTTGTCATGTACTATATTTTGTTCTGTTTATTTCATTTGACTTCCCTGGTGGCTCATACGGTTAAGCGTCTGTCTACAATGCGGGGGACCCAGGTTTGATCCCTGGGTAGGGAAGATCCCCTGGAGAAGGAAATGACAATCCGCTCCAGTACTATTGCCTGGAAAAGTCCCATGGACAGAGAAGTCTGGTAGGCTACAGTCCATGGGGTCGCAAAGAGTTGGGCACGACTGACAGACTTCACTTTCACTTTATTTCACTTAGCGGTATCATGCAATCCTTTATCTCTCTCTCTCTCTCTCTCTCTCTCTCTTTTTTTTTCTTTTTTTACCTTTTCTGAAGAGACAGTGTGGGTTAATTTTGTTTTCTTTACATTTTGCCTTCATGTGATATTTCTTCCCTTTGACAGTGACCCAAGCAAAATACTCTGCTTGCCATATTGCACCTGTAAGTGTTAGTCAGTCAGTCGTGCCCGACTCTTTGCAACCCCATGGACTGCAGCCCACCAGCCTCCTCTGTCCATGAGATTTTCCAGGCAAGGATACTGGAGTGGGTTGCCATTTCCTTCTCCAGGGCATCTTCCCAACCCAGGGATAGAACCCTGGTCTCCTGCAATGCAGGCATATTCTTTACTGAGTGAGCTACAAGGGAAGCCTGATATATAATTGTTTTTCTTTTGCCATAATGCATTTTTAAAAATAAGTACTAAAACTGCAATAAGCTTCTGTTTTACATCAGATTCCTCCAGAAGAAGACCTTGAACTGTAAGACAGGGATTCTAATGCAAGGGAGTGCCCTTTGGAGAAACTCGTGATGAAGTGAGGGAAGCAGAAAAGGGAAGGGACGAAAGCCACAAAGTGGTGAGGTTTCAGCCTATGACTAGTATCTGCCTGACCCCACATGAAGCTCTGGAGTGTAATTCACATTGTAGAGTCTGTAGTGTTGCCTAACCTGGAGACACAGGCTCCAAGCTTTGTGCCTCTGTATCAGTCAGTCGTTGGCTGCAAGGGGCTATGCGAGGGTAGAGAGTGAGACATTGTTTTTTTTCTGGCAAAATGGCATCTAGCAAATGATACGTACATATATACATATATATATATATGTATATATATATTTTTTTTAAGAAAATTGCCCCAATGGACAATTTGCAGCTGGTGGATGGATGCTGTACCGGCTAGAGAAGGGGAACTGGCTGAAGCCCCAACAGCCTCTACTACAGATACTAAGCCATTCAAGTGTATTTCTATAGTTAAACTGTTAAGAGCTTTCAAAATTCAGTAACATTCAATCCAATGTGAGATCTTTTCTGTATGTGCATGCGTGCGTGTGTGTGTGTGTGTGTGTGAGAGAGAGAGAGAGAGAGAAAGAGAGAGCTAATTTGCTTCATTTGGTAGAGCTTAGGGCTGTTACTGGGAGAAAGCAATGGCACCCCACTCCAGTACTCTGGCCTGGAAAATCCCATGGACAGAGAAGCCAGGTAGGCTGCAGTCCCTGGGGTCACTGCGAGTCGGACACGACTGAGTGGCTTTACTTTCACTTTTCACTTTCATGCATTGGAGAAGGAAATGGCAACCCACTCCAGTGTTCTTGCCTGGAGAATCCCAGGGATGGGGGAGCCTGGTGGGCTGCCATCTATGGGGTCACACAGAGTCAGACACAACTGAAGTGACTTAACAGCAGCAGCAGCAGCAGCAGGGCTGTTACTGCCGAGGTGTCAGGCAGAGTGGTTCACTTAAAAAATAGTCCTCTGGCAATAATAGGTTTATATGATTTATTTGCTGTGTAATCTTAGGTAGTTCCTTACCTTTTCTGAATCTAACTCATTTTTTCTGCAATTGCAGTCATAATACCTTACTGAAGCTTATTGTGAGAGTATTTGTATAAGGTTGCTCACCAGAAAGAAATACTTACTTAAAGGTGGCTCTTTTTTATATCAATATAGTGTAGGTTATTTTATTGTCCTCTGTTTTGTGGCCTCAGACACTTGCTTTGAAAACAAAAAATAGACCAAGTGAGAATGTGTGGCCGTGTCAGTACAGATGTCATCTCAGCTGGACAAAAGCTCAACGCTGGGCATCATCTCTATAAAAAACCAAAGCAGTTAGTTTTATATTTTTCTGTTAAAGGATAAAGTTCTCAGGTGCTACTGAGGTAAATAAAGCAATGTACCATTCAAACGCACCGTTGCATCAGCAGAATTGGCTGGCATTCTATAGGACTTTCTAAAGGGAGTTACTCTTTATGCAATACTTAAATATCGTCAGCAAATGGTAAACACAACTTGTCAGCAAGATATTTTGAATGGTCACTGACACATTCTAAGTGAAAGTTGCTCAGTTGTGTCCGACTCTTTGCAATCCATGAACTATAATAGTCCATGGAATTCTCCAGGCCAGAATGGAGAATCCTACCCACAGGAGTAGGTAGCCTTTCCCTTCTTCAGGGGATCTTCTCAACCCAGAGATTGAACCCAGGTCCCCTGCATTGCAGGCGGTTTCATTACCAGCTGAGCCACAAGGGGAGCCCAAGAATACTAGAATGGGTAGCCTATCCCTTCTCCAGTGGATCTTCCCAAAGTAGGGTGTTATTATAACCCATAGATAAGAATAGATGACAGGCCTTCATGGGGCTTTTGCTCTTTCTACTGGTCACCACTAGATGGTGATGTATGAAAATTCACTTCAGACTTGTTTAAAGCTAAAAGTAATGTGTTGGATCTTCAAAATCAGCTACTGGAAAATGCATCTACCTGGATGATAGTCACAAAGGGTATGCACTAATGCACATATGAATAAAACTCAAAGATTACCAGAGTATCTACTAGCCCCGCTTCCTCATTCTCATTCAGGGACATTAACTCTTACTCTGCAGACTATTAGAGAAAACTTTGGATATCTGGTGTCTGAAACTACAGGTGATTTGTGCTCGGTCGTGTTCAACTCTTTGAGACCCCATGAAATGTAGCTCACCAGGCTCCTCTGCCCATGGAATTTTCCAGGCAAGAATGCTGGGGTGGGTTGCCATTTCCTTCTCTAGGGTGCCTTAGAAGCAGGAAAATGAGACAGAAGGGTACCCACAATAAACTCACACATTTTCATAGTGACCGTTAACAGCCCCAGAGAAATAACTCTTCAAATATATCTTGTAGAACAAGATATATCTATGCACATTATCACTTTAGATTTTTATAACCCACAGTAGAGTTTGCTGGTCAAAAAGATATTATTAAAACTTATAGTTGATAGTCTAATATAGCCAGACACAATGCAAGTAAACATAAGAAAAGTATGTTGTAACAAATTTTGAAGATCATGAAATGAAAGAACAGAGAATGGAACAGAATAATTGGCAGAGCCTGTAGGGATGGGCTCTTGAAGAAGTGACATTTAAAATGAGACCTAAAATATGAAGAAAAGTCAGGCAGGTAAACAGGTCACAATGAATGGTTTGCAGGAAGGCCCTGAGAACATAATATACTTGCAAATTTGGGGAAGAATTGAAATGAAGTGTAAGAGGAACAAAGTGACCAGTAATGGATGTTAAGTGGAGAGACAAAGATAGACGTATAGACAGGTACCACATTAAAGACTTTGGATTTTATTCCAAGTTCAAATGAAGGCTGATTAATTCCAAGAAGGAGAGATTGTTATGATCTAATTTACATTTTAGAAAGATCACTCTACCAATTGTGTAGGATAAGAATTGGAAGGCTTAGGAGTGAAAGCAGGGAGACCACTGGTGGGCTACTATAGACGTACATAATTGGACTCCAAAGGGGGCAGTGAGTGGAGAGAAGTGAAAATATACATCTGAACAAACTTTGGAGGTAAAGCTGATAAAAGATGGTGATGGGAGTTGTAGATGGGTGTGGAGGAAGTGAGTTAGCAAAGTGGCTGGACCTCCAGGTTTCTGATCCCTAGGTTTCTAATTTGTTTCAGTGACTAAGTGACGTGGTTCGCTCTTACTGAGGTGAAGGTGAAGGAAATGTAGAGGATTCAGGAGAGGAACAAGTAGTTCATGTTTACGCTGGTTAAGTTTGAGATTCTTCTGAGAACAAATGAAGGTTCAAGTAGAAAAGTAGGTGGGGGTGTGTGTTTAAATTCTGAAGGGGAGTTTCTAGCTGCAATAATGAATTTTAAGTTACCAACATTAAGTTTTTATTTAAAGTCAAGTAAGTAGCTTAGAGGTTAAAGCATCTACCTGCAATGCAGGAGACCCGGGTTCAATCCCTGGGTTGGGAAGATCCCCTGGAGAAGGAAATGGCAACCCACTCCAGTATTCTTGCCTGGAGAATCCCATGGACGGAGGAGCCTGGTGGGCTACAGTCCACGGGGTCGCAAAGAGTTGGACACGACTGAGCGACTTCACTTTCACTTTCACTTTCAAATAATAAATAGTGTCATTTAGGATAGCAGAGAGAGAGAGATTAGCAAAAATGCCCAGGACTCAGACTGAGAAACACTAATACATCATGGTCTTTCTACCATGTTTTCCTGTTTTCCTGCAAGAATTTTCAAAATAAGTGTAGAATGTTATGGGGTCCAGAATCACCCTGTTAAATAATAATAATAAACTTTTAGGCTCTGAAAGAAAGATTTTCACTGTGTTCCTAATATTAACCCCATGTTGCCTGTTATAATGACAAGTCAGGGAAGATGGAGATATAGGGTAGAGAGAATGAATATTATCAAAAGACACAGAGATCAATAGGCCATTGCAGCCTTTCCTCCCTTAACTCCTTGTCCTTCAACTCCTCTACGCTCATCTCCCTTTGAGACCCTGGAATCTTGTGATCTTTAGCATTAGGACCTATGCATAAAGGATTTGACATCTTAATGTCATTTCTTTTCTACATCTACATGAGCTATGTGATGGTTCAGATTCCACTTAGGTAGTAGGACCCAAAGGAAAATTGTCCTAATAGAATGGACAGAGTCTATTTGTTGGTGACAATTTGTGAGGGAAATGAAAAATAGAGACAGATATCATTACCTAATTCAAAACGGTAGAGTGATAAATTATTACCCAGCCCTATGATATCGTCTTAATTTCAACTGAAAACACACAACAGATCAGTAAAATACAGAGGATCCTCAGAAATTATATAGAAAAACCTTGGAGAATAAAGATGAAAAGATAAGATCAATCTACATGCCTATTACATTATTAGGAATTGAATAAAAACAAAATGCATCATTTTCAAGCCAGGCAGATTCCTTAATTGAATTGAATATTTAAGTATCAAAATCAGACCACTAATTTAAGCTTGAGCTAAAAATAATGTAGGAGAGAGCTGAAGGATAGTATAATGCCATATAGCACAACATAATCCATCAAAAACACAGAACCTATAATTTTCTTCCTTTATATTAGATTGAAAAATTACTTCAGAGTATATGCTTAGAAGGATAAGTGATGAGAAATCTCAGCTGAGGGAAAACTGCTTGATACTAGCTTTATATGGTAATGTAAGTCTAACAGTCATAATTAATAATAGTTAAAGGCTTAAACGGCCCTGGGATATATAGTTAACAGAAGACAGGTACACCTGTCAGTATGAAGCTTTGGAACATCACTCAGATAAAGTTAGGGCAATTAACCTGACAATATTCCACTGAATTTCTGAGCACAAAAAAAATGTTATAAAAATAATTTAGGTCAGAAATTGACTTATAATATTATTTATAGTTCTAATTCACCATTTAATGTTCATTTAAATCTGACCATGCAATTTATACAGGCAAAATAAATGGGAAAATCTTTAGTGAATTTATATTCATATTTTGACATTAATGTTACTTTAAAAAGGTTGTTAGCCCTGTTTGGGAACTACAGAATTTTTGAATCAATAAAGGTCTATTTAAAATATAATTCTTTTGGACATATTCTACAATAGGAATGGACTAAATAGTAAAACCCTATAGTGAGTATTCCCAAATCTCCTCCATGTTTTACTGAAAAATTAAAATATAATTATTATTGCAAATAAAGTATCATTGTCATATTAATAAAATGTTTTAAGTAATCCTTGTGACATAGTTCACAATTTTTTTTTCAGATTTCTATGTCATTAGAGCTCCATTTCTGTTATTTCTACTTTAGTACTTTTTATTGACTTTGATATGACAGCTGTATGTGGTGAATATCAGTTTATATGACAGTCATCTGTATTTTTATATGTTTCTCCTATTTGGATTTAACCTATCCATTGGTAAGGGCTTCCCTTGTGGCTCAGCTGATAAGGAATCTGCCTGAAATGCAGGAGACCTGGGTTCAAACCCTGGGTTGGGAAGATCCCACAGAGAAAGGAAAGGATACCCCACCCCAGTATTCTGGCCTAGAGAATTCCATGGACTGTATAGTCCATGGGGTTGCAAAGAGTTGGACACAACTTTCACTCACTCACTATCAATTGGTAAAGGGATTAAGAAAATATCAAAGACCATGATATTTAAAAATCAATCATCTATATCATGAAATAAATATTATCACATTCATTCTCACTTTTGTCAATAAAAGCTAGCATTTGGACCACATTTGCCCTTGAGTTTTACTTGGCCATTAGTTGAAATGTTCATTGAGTCGGTGATGCCATCCAACCATCTCATCCTCTGTCATCCCTTTCTCTGTTTGCCTTCAGTCTTTCCCAACATCAGGGTCTTTACAAATGAGTCAGTTCTTCACATCAGGTGGTCAAATTACTGGAACTTCAGCTTCAACATCAGTCCTTTCAACAAACACTCAGGACTGATCTCCTTTAGTATGGACTGGTTGAATCTCCTTGCAGTCCAAGGGACTCTCAAGAGTCTTCTCCAACACCACAGTTCAAAAGCATCAATTCTTTGGCGCTTAGCTTTCTTTATGGTCCAACTCTCACATCCATACATGACCACTGGAAAAACCGTAGCCTTGACTAGACAGATCTTTGTTGGCAAAGTAATGTGTCTTCTTTTGAATATGCTATCTAGGTTGGTCATAACTTTTTTTCCAAGGAGTAAGCGGCTTTTAATTTCATGGCTACAGTCACCATCTATAGTGATTTTGGAGCCCCCCAAAATAAAGTCTCTCACTGTTTCCACTGTTTCTCCATCTATTTGCCATGAAGTGATGGGACTGGATGCCATGATCTTAGTTTTCTGAATGTTGAACTTTAAGCCAACATTTTCACTCTCCTCTTTCACTTTCATCAAGAGTGGCCATCAACATTTTAGGAATCAGCAAAATAAAATGGACTGGAATGGGTGAATTTAGCTCAGAAGACCATTATATCTACTACTGTGGGCAACAATCGGTTAGAAGAAATGGAGTAGCCATCATAGTTAACAAAAGAGTCCTCAATGCAGTACTTGGATGCAGTCTCGAAAAGGACAGAATGATCTCTGTTCATTTCCAAGGCAAACCATTCAATATCACGGGAATCCAAGTCTATGCCCTGGCCAGTAATGCTGAAGAAGCTGACATTGAACAGTTCTATGAAGACCTACAAGACCTTTTAGAACTAACGCAGAAAAAAATATGTCCTTTTCATTATAGGAGACTGGAATACAAAAGTAGGAAGTCAAGAAACAGCTAGAGTAATAGGCAAATTTGACCTTCGAGTACAAATGATGCAGGGCAAAGGCTAATAGAGTTTTGCCAAGACAGCACACTGGTCATAGCAAACACCCTCTTCCAACAACACAAGAGAACACTCTATACATGGACATCACCATTTGGTCAACACTGAAATCAGGTTGATTATGTTCTTTACATCCAAAGATGGAGAAGCTCTATACAGTCAGCAAAAACAAGACTGGGAGCTGACTGTGGCTCAGATCATGAACTCCTAATTGCCAAATTCAGACTTAAATTGAAGAAAGTAGGGAAAACCACTAGACCATTCAGATATGACCTAAATTATTTCTAATTAGATAGCAGAATTAACCCATTAATTTTTTTAACATGTAGAAGATAAGACAACTTGTTGTTGTTGTTCAGTTGCTCAGTCGTCCAACTCTACTGCAGCACACCAGGTTTCCCTGTCTTTTACCATCTCGTGAAGTTTGCTCAAACTCATGTCCCTTGAGTCAGTGATGCAATCCAACCATCTTGTCCTCTCTTTTCCCCTTTTCCTCCTGCCTTCAATCTTTCCCAGCATCAGGGTATTTTCTAGTGAGTTAGCTCTTCATATCAGGTGGCCATACAAGTAAAAGTCTAGATCAATATGCTAACTAAAAATTCTTAAAAGCACAAACCCATTTATAATTCATTCAAATCACATATTTTCAAAATATGAAATATTTGTACTGTTTTACTGTACAAATCATGTGAAACAAAAATTGACTGAAAATAGTTAATTATTTTTATAAGTCTTTGAAAGATCTCATGAAATATAGATTTCTAAAAATTGTAATCTTTAACCAATGTAAAGTTTTTGAGGGCTTTTGAGAAAGCAGAATAAAATCTAAGATTTCTAAAACACATGTAGAACATAGATCCACAGTTAATATTATTTGACTCCAAATGCCTTTCTTCACCAGCCCATTAGCATTTTTTTCAGTATCTATTGTGGTAAAATAATGCATAATAAAAATGTACCTCCTTAATCATGCACAAGTGCACAGCTCAGTGATATTAAGTGTATTCATAAAGTTGTGCAGCAGTCACCACCACCCATCTCCAGAATTTTTTTGTCTTGCAAAACTGAAACTCTGTACTAAACAATAACTCCTCTATCCTCTCCTCCCATTCCTGGAAACTGCCATTCTACTTTCTGTCTCTGTGATTTTTCCTGTTCTTCAAAATTTGCTCTTGTTTTTGTTTTATTTTGATTATTGTAGGGCCTCTGTGCAAGGATCAACCTGAGGGGCAAACTTAAGGTGTTCTCAGTCTTTTTCTAAGCTTGTGCCTTTCCCAGGACATGCATGGTAACGTTCTAATTTTCCCATATATATATGAAGTTTATTTTGAATGTACTAATCTTTAATATTTTTCTCCCAAAAGGGGACAAAGAGAAAAATGAAACAGCAAGGGAAATGGGTACCAGCTCTTGACTTTCCTGGAAATCCAATCATTTGGAGGAGCAGGAACTTAAACACCAGTGGAGCACTACCTGCCTGCCTCTGTGTCTGCACGTTTGTGATCAGAGGCAGCAGTCAACTATCAGAATACAGATCCCCAGTATTTGCCCACATGGTTCTTAGAAGCTGTGTGAAGGCTGCTTCAGGAGTATATTCATACTGCCTTTCATGGGACTGGAGGGTGAAGTAGCTGCACTGAACTTAGAGCTGAAATGGACCAAAATTACCTTCAATTTACCATGTAAGCCCGCTTCTGCAAGCCTTTCAGAAAAATTTTATCAGACAGATTCCACTTATGTGATTGTTGTCTTTAGGAGACAGATTTCTGGTGGTTCTTACTCCAACATCTTGACAGAAACCTCTCCCATTTGCTTTTTTTTTTTTTTTTAGTTTAGCAATAGTTGACAATATGTTAGTTCCAAGTATACAACATAATGATTTGATATTTGTCTGTATTACAAAATAATCACAGTAAGTCTAGTTAACATTCCTCACCACATATAGTTACAGTTTCTTTTCTTGTGATGAGAAATTTTAAGATCTGCTTCCCTGCTGGCTCAGATGGTAAAGAATCTGCCTGCAATGCAGGAGACCCAGGTTCAATCCCTGGGTTGGGAAGATGCCCTGGAGAAGAGAGTGACAACCCCCTCCAGTATTCTTGCTGGAAAATCCCATGTACAGAGGAGCCTGGCAGGTTATGGTCCTTGGGGTCACAAAGAGTCAGACACAACTGAAGGACTAAGCACTTAGCTCTTACTTATCAAATAAATAATGCAGTCACCATGCTGTATCCATTAGCTTTGGATTTTTTTTAAATTTACTTTTATTTTTTAACTTTACAGTATTGTATTGGTTTTGCCATATATCAACATGAATCCACCACAGGTATACACGTGTTCCCCAACCTGAACCCTCCTCCCTCCTCCCTCCCCGTACCATCCCTCTGGGCCGTCCCAGTGCACCAGCCCCAAGCGTCCAGTATCGTGCATTGAACCTGGACTGGCGACTGTTTCATATATAATATTTTATACATGTTTCAATGTCATTCTCCCAAATCATCCCACCCTCTCCCTCTCCCACAGAGTCCAAAAGACTGTTCTATACATCAGTGTCTCTTTTGCTGTCTCATATACAAGGCTATTGTTACCATCTTTCTAAATTCCATATAGATGCATTAGAATACTGTATTGGTGTTTTTCTTTCTGGCTTACTTCACTCTGTATAATAGGCTCCAGTTTCATCCACCTCATTAGAACTGATTCAAATGTATTCTTTTTAATGGCTGAGTAATACTCCATTGTGTATATGTACCACTGCTTTCTTATCCATTCATCTGCTGATGGACATCTAGGTTGCTTCCATGTCCTGGCTATTAAAAATAGTGCTGCGATGAACATTGGGGTACAGGTGTCTCTTTCCCTTCTGGTTTCCTCAGTGTGTATGCCCAGCAGTGGGATTGCTGGGTCATAAGGCAGTTCTATTTCCAGTTTTTTAAGGAATCTCCACACTGTTCTCCATAGTGGCTGTACTAGTTTGCTTTCCCACCAACAGTGTAAGAGGGTTCCCTTTTCTTCACACCCTCTCCAGCATTTATTGCTTGTAGACTTTTGGATCACAGCCATTCTGACTGGTGTGAAATGGTACCTCATAGTGGTTTTGATTTGCATTTCTCTGATAATGAGTGATGTTGAGCATCTTTTCACGTGTTTGTTAGCCATCTGTATGTCTTCTTTGGAGAAATGTCTATTTAGTTCTTTGGCCTATTTTTTGATTTGGATTTAAGAAAATGAAACAAGTCAAAATATTTGAATCAAATAGTAGTTATAACACAAAGAAACATGTTGTCTGAAACACAAAATAACCTGTTTTCTTCTAGCCAATTAACAGGTGACCCATTGGATTGACTCAGCTTTTGTTTGCCTAGAGACTCCAAAAACATCTACAAAAAATATGTTATTAATATTACAGAATTGCAGATTGGCACCATTTTGTGGGTCAGTTAACAAAATAATTGAAAATATCTTGTCTAAAGATGGAGCCAAAGTTGTCTACATGCCTCAGTGAAGTACAGTGTATTGTTACTTTAGAGATTGTTGCTTCAGTATCAGCATATCAGTAAAATCTGAATAGCTATTCTAATATACCTATTCTGTACTAAATGCTTTTAATTAATTTTTGAAGGTCTAGCTGCCAAGTTAAAAATACTTGAATGATAAAAATTTTTCCTTAATTGTAATGTTCTTTTTATATTTGATCCCTAATTGGGAAGATCCCCTGGAGAAGGGAATGGCAACCCACTGCAGTATTCTTGCCTGGAGAATTCCATGGACAAAGGAGCCTGGTGGACTACAGTCACCCGTGGGGTCACAGAGAGTTGGACACATCTAAGCAACTAACACTTTCACTTTTCACACTTTATGTTCTTTAGAAGCATCCATTTCCATACTATTAGCTAGCATGCTATTTAGGACATATACTAGTTCTCTTCAGCATATATTTTGTAATGTCTGATCAGCTGCATTTTACTGACACAAGACCAATTAATTCTGGAGTAGTTCATATGATATTCTCAAATAAGAAATTTTGGGGTCAAATAAACTGATGAATATTTTCTTGCCTGAATTGTTATATCAAAACATCCCAACTCTTTAATAACTATTTTTTTAGAGAAGTCATTTACACCAACAAAAGCAGTCATTTAGGGAAAAAAGTATAACTTTAAAAAACTTCTGAGGTCTGAAAAATCTTTAATTTGATATTTGCTTTATTCTATGTCTATATATCTGGAGAAGGGAATGGCACCCCACTCCAGTACTCTTGCCTGGAAAATCCCATGGACGGAGGAGCCTGGTAGGCTGCAGTCCATGGGGTCGCTAAGAGTTGGACACGACTGAGCAACTTCACTTTCACTTTTCACTTTCATGCATTGGAGAAGGAAATGGCAACCCACTCCAGTGTTCTTGCCTGGAGAATCCCAGGGATGGGGGAGCCTGGTGGGCTGCCGTCTATGGGGTCGCACAGAGTCGGACACGACTGAAGCAACTTAGCAGCAGCAGCATGTCTATATATCAACTAAAGACAAAAGTACTTGGGGAAGCAAAGGTGTTTGAACAACATGGCGCTTTTGAAAACATGAATAATCGATGTTAAACTTGTCTACATTTCTAGAATATAAAAGCCTTAAGTAAAGTAATATCTGTTAATAAAAAGAACTTGGAGAAATACTTAATCAAAATCATGGAAAGGGGGTACTTTTTATCTATAGTCAACATCAGGGCAGAGGTAAAGGGATTTTGAAGGAGAAAGACTAAAGCACAGGAGTTCTGTAGAGCCAGAGAATACCAGTTAGAAATAATCATGAAACCATGTGCACCAGGGGAAATTTGAAGTAATTTTAAGACTATTATACTTTCCTCAGAACACGAAAGTTGGACAAATCTTATCTTTCTAATCTCTAGCTAAACTATACCTTTAAGGGCCAAAAGACAGAATGGTGTTTACAGTACACAGATCTGTTCAAAGTGTCAGTATTCAAACACATTTGAATAGAAGCACAAAGAAAGCAAATACTGTTTTTTGTTTTTGTTTTTAATTTCCTGTTGATACTACCACAGAAAACATCACAGATTTTTTTTTTTTTAATTATATCTGCTAAGCTATTATAGAATACAATGCCGGGAATTGGACCTAAGAGAATTACCTTCTCTTTTGGTACTAAAAACAATTCCTAAATTTCTATATTTTTAAATCCCTCATAAGGTAAAATCTGAGAAGAAATACAAGTTGAGATTCTTACCTATAGCAATTAAAAATATTCTTTTACATTGACCACAAAGGTGATTCAGTCAAAGTCTATGTGAGATTATTGATGATGAAGATAACTATCATGCTGAAGATAATTGGATGATGTGCAATTTAAAATAAGTCCCAATATTATTTTCAATAATGCATTTTATTTAATTTTTTGGTTCTGGTAGTTCTTTAAAATATTGAAGTTGTTAACAGTATCACTTTTCATGCCTGCTTGTTTTTGTTACTATGATAGTTAAAAACCATAAGTCACTGAGAGGCATAATTATATCTTAATTTTTGTATTTATAAATCTCACATTTTTACGTGTATTTTTATTCATAGAAATATTTCTTTAAACCATGTAGTTAGTACAGAAGCTGCAATTGCCCATCAACTTACCTATATATAAACACTGTTTTGGAGGCACATCTTACCTGAGGACATTTTTACTTTAGCTGAGGATGCGAAAGTTACATTCATGAAATAACTTGTTATCCCTAAAAAACCCCACACACATTAAAATATCCTAAAAAGGAAATTATGTACATTACCATTTTTGAGGGAACTTTGAGAAATATTTTTTTTTTAAAGTGAATCCCAGAAAATGTATAAAATCAGAAAAACCATTGCCAAAAGTTTAATCTCAACCTCATTGAATTCTAATATAATAAAATGTGAGAATGTTAAAAAGGTAGTTCCCTCAGAATGTGGAGGGATGTTCCACATTGTGGAAAGTTCCACAATGTGGAAAACCTAAGCTTCTAATGAGAACCCAGTTCTGCCTGAAGGACTTTGTGTCATTATCTTATACACTTAGGCATTTTGGGTGGTTAGGCCTCATTGGAGAATTCAGTTCAGTTCAGTCACTCAGTCGTTTCCGACTCTTGGCAACCCCATGAATCACAGCACACCAGGCCTCCCTGTCCATCACCACCTCCTGGAGTTCACTCAGACTCATGTCCATCGAGTCAGTGATGCCATCCAGCCATCTCATGCTCTGTCGTCTCCTTCTCCTCCTGCTCCCAATCCCTCCCAGCATCAGGGTCTTTTCCAATGAGTCAACTCTTTGCATCAGGTGGCCAAAGTATTGGAGTTTCAGCTTTAGCATCAGTCCTTCCAATGAACACCCAGAGCTCATTCCTTTAGGATGGACTGGTTGATCTTGCAGTCCAAGGGACTCTCAAGAGTCTTCTCCAACATCACAGTTCAAAAGCATCAATTCTTCGGTGCTCAGCTTTCTTTACAGTCCAACTCTCACGTCCATACATGACTACTGGAAAAACCATAGCCTTGACTAGATGGACCTTTACTGGCAAAGGACTATCTCTGCTTTTTAATATGCTATCTAGGTTGTTCATAACTTTCCTTGCAAGGAATAAGCATCTTTTAATTTCATGGCTGCAGTCACCATCTGCAGTGATTTTGGAGCCCCCAAAAATAAAGTCTGACACTATTTCCCCATCTATTTATCACGAAGTGATGGGACCGAATGCCATGATCTTACTTTTCTGAATGTTGAGCTTTAAGCCAACTTTTTCACTCTCCACTTTCACTTTCATCATGAGGCTTTTTAGATCCTCTTCACTTTCTGCCATAAGGGTGGCGTCATCTGCATATCTGAGGTTATTGATATTTCTCCCGGCAATCTTGATTCCAGCTTGTGCTTCTTCCAGCCCAGCATTTCTCATGATGTACTCTGCATATAAGCTAAATAAGCAGGGTGACAATATATAGCCTTGACATTCTCCTTTTCCTATTTGGAACCAGTCTGTTGTTCCATGTCCAGTTCTAACTGTTGCTTCCTGACCTGCATATAGGTTTCTCAAGAGGCAGGTCAGGTGGTCTGGTATTCGCATCTCTTTCAGAATTTTCCACAGTTTATTGTGATCCACACAGACCTGTTTTATTAGCCCTTAATTTTCAAAAGTAAGATATATTTGTCCCTTAGCCTGTTGGTTAAAAAAATTCCTTAATTGTTTAGGGCCTTATCACAAAAAGATTATTTTTCTTGAAAGTAGTCCCATTAACTTCTATGACATTTAGATTTAGCCTGTCTATATATATGAGTTATTCTGTTTCTTGGATCTATCCTGAGGCATCCATTGGTCAAAGCATTGCCTTCAAATCAAAATTTTGTAAAAGGTATTGTTTGCCCAATGTCTGCCTATACTGAGTGCTAAAATCCTGATTCTAATTGTCAGATAGGGCTCACCTAGTTCACTTGCTTGTTCTTAAACAATATCTGACTAGACAGTTCTATGTGGAATTTACCAAAACAGCAAAGGATTAATTTTAATTTTCTGTCCCCTTTTGAAAACATGTGTTACCCTAAGAGCTGTTTAAGCACTCTAGAAGACTGTTCAAACAGTACACCCACCCATGAAATAGGTCACAAGGAGATGTCCTATGCTTTCCTCACTTTCCCTTCAACAACTTGAAAGAGTATTTTGGGCCATAGCAAAAAAGGACTGTCTTTGCAGTGAACCTCGTCTTATCACTATAGCAGAGGACCCTAACCCTTGGTTCCAGATATTTTTACCAATATGACCAATGCCACCCTTTGGTTAGTTACGGATACTAATGCTGGTGGCGATGATGTCCTGGCTTTGCCCAGAAACAGTAGCACCTTTGCCTTATGTTAAACCTCATTGGGGTTATTAACTTCCAAACTTCTGCAGTCAGTAATAGTATATAATTTGTTAATGTCGCCTCAAGAGCTATCCTCCAATAAAGTACATATATGTATTTTTTTAATGAAGAAAACACCAGTGGAGTTCTTATAAAAGTCTGTCTATTGTGTTTGTCACATGACCTTTACAACCTCAGTCTTGCTCTATCCTTATCAAGAAAATTGGATTTTAAAATTGGAGACTTTAGTTTGCAACAAATACCAGCTGTTAAACACAATCACAAACTGAAATCAATACTCCCTCCTACAGTTTTCTCGACCTATTTGGTCAACTTGAGTAAATGTGATTTGTATCAGCTGAAACTCCAGGACAGGGTACAAAGGTATAGAAGAGAAGAGGGAAGAGTCATATTTCCAGTCAGTATCAGAAAAACTTTTTTTTTTGTATACATAGAATAATTTGTTTTTACATCTTCATGACAGTTTTGAATAGTTGGTGATATCGTTTGGGGTATATAGGATACTGCTATTTCTGTTTTAACATATCCTAAACAATGTTTTCTAGGATCTAACTGGAATATTACATAAGAATGTTTGAGTATAAGCTAACATATTAGTGTGATCCTAAAAATTACACCT
The DNA here is from genome assembly GCF_002263795.3 of Bos taurus. Taxonomy (NCBI): domain Eukaryota; kingdom Metazoa; phylum Chordata; class Mammalia; order Artiodactyla; family Bovidae; genus Bos; species Bos taurus. The sequence continues at coordinate 102,201,436 of NC_037329.1, forward strand.
CCTAACCATTAAAAATAATTAGAAAAAAAGGAAGAATTATTAAATAAGTAATTTGAGGACATTTAGTTACCTCGGTATGGCAGTGATGCTGTTTGTGGTAGTCGTGATGAATTCCTACCTTCTGTCATTCATTAAATGAATTACAAATGGAATTAAGAACTAAGTGTAATAAATAAAGTCTTGAGAGATTCAGAAGTAATGAGGTGAATACTCATCTCACCTTAGATTGATTATCCTTTAAAAGCAAACAAACAAAACCATTGAAACAACAGAAAACCACAAGGATAAGCACTAAAAAATAAGACATACCTATACACAATTAAAATAATGTACTTCAAACAACACAATAAAAATAAAACTAAAAACTCTGAGAAAAAGTGTTTATTTGTAACATAGAACAGATATGCAGCAATCCATATGTAAAAAGGTAAATATGCTTAAAGACCCCTTATGAGTAGATAAGAAAGAAAACTACAACAGAAAAACAGGGCAATAGATAAATAGGTCACAGAGAAGTAAGCAGTTTATACACAGAAGCTTCAACTAGTACTAAAAAGTTAAGTCTCAATTAGAAAAGATTTTTAGAGTAATGGCACTCCATTCATACAAAAATTATTAGCATTTTTGTCTACTATTACTGAGTATTTCAAGGTAATCTGTCATTGGTGGATGGAAACCATTATATATTAAAAGCCTTAGAAATGTGTATACCTCTGGCAGGTGGATTTTTTACCACTGAGCCACCTGAGAAGCCCCTCCCAGGGGCTATTATGTACACCTTCTCTGACTTTTGCTAAAATGGCAGTTCCAAAAGAGTAGGGAACCTCTCTGTCTAGTTTACTGCAGTTTTTCCCCAGGGCCTGGATATACATTGAATTAGATCCCTACTACTCAGTGAAAGGCCACAGAAGGACAGTAGAGGGAAGAACAAAGCAGAGGGAGAAGCACAAGGTAAGAACTGGCAGAGCTCTAGCTCTCAGAGGCATTCCAACTAGCTGTTTTTTTCCCCCCCTCATTTTCAGCTGTTAGTTTAGGGGAACCAAAAAAGTCCTCCTTTCTTCTTAGTTGCTTTGAATATGACTTCTGTCAAGAATACCGGAGTGGGTTGCCATTTCCTTCTCCAGGGGATCATCCCAAACCAAGGATCGAACCCAGGTCTCTCACATTGCAGGCAAATTCTTTACTGTCTGAGCTACCAGGGAAGCCCAAGAATGCTTGAAAGATCCCTAAGCAATAACCCTCTGAAGATTCAATTTTAGGAACTCAAGGCATTTTGTGAGGAGACCCATGAGACACCACAAATCCAGGCCTAGAGCACTGTGATCTAGAACTCCACCCAGCACAGATTTTCATCTCACAGATTAACCTCTGGATGTACCATGAGAAAAAGTGTTAGTCGCTCACTTGTGTCTGACTCTTTGTGACCCCAAGGACTGTGGCTGGCCAGGCTCCTCTCTCCATGGGATTTTCCAGGCAATAATGCTGGAGTGGGTTGCCATTTTCTTATCCAAGGGATCTTTCTGACCTGGGGATCGAATCTATGTCTCCTCCATCTTCTGCATTGCAGACAGATTCTTTACCCACTGAGTCAACTGGGAAGCCTCATTACTTTCATGGTTAAGGTTAAACTCTTTCTCACTGACAGTGCCTTTGGTGCTAGAGTTCAGGCTTGCTTCTGAAAACTGAATTCCCAATATTCCTTAGCCTGTGTCCTATGGCCAGCCATATCATTTTTTAAATTATACTATTGGGGGAAAAAATGGAGCAGGCAATGGCACCCTACTCCAGTACTCTTGCCTGGAAAATCCCATGGACAGAAGAGCCTGGTAGGCTGCAGTCCATGGGGTCGCTAAGAGTTAGACATGACTGAGCAACTTCACTTTCAGTTTTCACTTTCATGCATTGGAGAAGGAAATGGCAACCCACTCCAGTGTTCTTACCTGGAGAATCCCAGGGACGGGGGAGCCAGGTGGGCTACCATCTATGGGATCGCACAGAGTTGGACACGACTGAAGCAACTTAGCAGCAGCAGCATTGGGAAAAAAAAGGACTTTCTGATAATCTCTATTTCATTTGTCCATGCTGTTCCCTCTAACTAAAATACCCCTCCCAAACATCCATATTTTCTCTGACATTATAATTTCTATAACATTGAAAAACTCCTCAGTTACTGTTCCTCCTCAACATGCCACCCTTCAGTCTAGCAGGCTGCTCTCTCCTCTAATTCCCCAACTCTTACTGGTTTTCTGACCTGTAAATGTTGGTTGGATTTTTCTTTTTGCCCATCTCCTATGAGACACTTGAAGGCTCTATCTTATTATATAAATTTTGTAGGTCCTGAAGCTTTTAGAACCTGGAATGCATTATTTATACACACATGCACACATCCACCCCGGCCCCAACACACACACAGGCACAATTAGCTATATTTAGAAAAGAATTGCAGCAAGTAACTGGAAGTGTATAGATTTAGGTTCCCTTTTTCCTTAAGATCTCTTTAGTCAATTTTCAAGAAATACTTTCATAGAAATATGTCCTGATAGCAACTTGGTTTTCTCTGCCATCTAACAGGCTCTGTGGCTATTAGCATCTCACAAAATATTTTGTAATTAAGGGGACTTGGATATTACAGTTCATTACTTTTATAATAAATCTACCTTTTTAACATTTATGTCTGAATTTCCTATACCCAGTGGTTGGTCCATATTGTTGTGTTGTTGTTTAGTCACTGAGTCATATCCAGCTCTTTTGTGACACCATGAACTGTAGACCACTAGGCTCTTCTGTCCATGATATTTCCCAGGCAAGAATACTGGAGTGGGCTGCTGTTTCCTTCTCCAGGGGATCTTCCCAACCCAAAGATCAAAACCATATCTCCTTCATTGGCAGACGGATTTCTTACCACTGAGCCACCAGGGAAGCCCCAGTTGGCCCTTAGAAGAAACTTAATAAGTGTTAGTGGTGGTGGTGCTGCTGCTGCTGCTGTTAAGTCACTTCAGTCATGTCTGGTTCTGTGTTACCCCATAGATGGCAGTCCACCAGGCTCCCCCGTCCCTGGGATTCTCCAGGCAAGAACACTGGAGTGGGTTGCCATTGCCTTCTCCCATGTTAGTGGTAACAATATTGAATTTTACTTGAAGGTCAAGATATGTCCTCACCCTTCTTTGTTCTAGAAACAAATACTTAGTTCAAGAAAGCAATCTTCTTCCAAATTTAATTTGGACAAATCTCACCGATGCCCCTGCCCTGCCTCATTTACCTAAGACAAGGCTGAACGCAGACCCTCCAGGTCTCATCCTTTGTCTAAGAAACGACTAGATGAATTTCTTATCCCCACTATTCAATTAGAACAAAATGTTTATTAACCACACTTTGATTAAGTTTCTGTCCTCCCTCCAAATTCCTAAGCTTCAGCTCACTTTCAGCCTGAGCCAGCATGCACCTCCTCCTGAGAGTAGACTGACCTCAGGATAAAACATTCTCTGACCTACTGTGCTATCGTGCCAGCTTTTTATCCCACTTGCCCACTGGGTTCCGTTTGGCTTTGTTTACTCTTCTTTATAAAAGGGCATCTCTTTTGTATAACTCTTGAGAAGCTCAAAGTTCTTATAGTCACAGAGGTCTCTCTGTGACTATAAGAGAGGTCTCTCTGTGACTATAATTGTCCCTTTTCCCAGCATTGGAAGAAATCTCTTTTCTCTGGACCTTTGAATAGTCTCACCTTACCATGGCTTGATTTGTTTTTCACTTGAAGTGGAATAACTGGAAAAAAAAAAGTGAAGGAAAGTAAACTCCTATTAAAACAACTAGCTTCCTTTCTTATAGTTGTTCTGCTGCAATGGTAACACCATTACTCTCTTCCTGATCCCAGATGGACTCTGGTTTTTGACACAGTTCTACCTGCTATAATCCACTTATCTATCAGCCATCACTATAAACTTTATTTGTCAGTATTGTCAAACAGTTCTGACCTCTCCCTTCATTTTAGGTTAATTTCATCTTCATCATGGCTCAGTATATATCCTAATCCATACAGATTTTTTTTTTCCTGGCTTAGTTCCCAAGAAGATCTGACCTCTCTTTTCGTCAATTAAAAATTGAGAAGGTTAGTTAGTTTTGAAAGACTTAACAGATACTAATTCCAAAAAGTTTGAGAAAAGCTATTCCAGATGCAAATAATTATATATAAAGTATTGGAGTTAGGAATTAGGATTCATGTCCAATGACAATAAAACTAGCAGAAGTGTAATTGACAGAATTGAGAAGGGAATGGCAACCTGCTCCAGTATTCTTGCCTGGAAACTCCTATGGACAGAGGAGCCTGGCAGACTACAGTCCATGAGATCGCAAAGAGTTGGATATGACTGAGTGACTAAGCACAATTGGTAGAATAATGAGAGAATATTGGGTGTATTTAGGTGATTGCATTATTTAGATAAAAGTGAACTTGATACAAAAGGCCAAAATAATGAAATGCTTGACTGTGGCACAGACATGATAAAACTGTTTAAGATATTAGGTTAAATGGAGATAGGAAGAAGTTAGAAAGCAGAAAAGCAAAACAAAATAGAAGACAGACTGAATAAATAATACAACTGAGAGGTGATTAGGATTATGATTTACAGGGATCAGTAAAAAAAAAAAGCATGTTAAGGATAGATATTGATTGCCATAAAACCATTCATTTGCCTTAGCAGACTGATCTAAGAAAATATTGCTATAATTTATGTCAAAGAGTATTCTGCCTATGTTCTCTTCTATGAGTTTCATAGTTTCAGGTCTTATATTTAGATTTTTAAGCCATTTTAAGTTTTTTATAATATATGGGGTGAGGGAATGTTCTCATCCCACTATTTTACATGTGGCTGTCCAATTTTCCCAGCACCAGTTATTGAAGAGACTATTTTATCCATTGTAGATTTTTGCCTCCTTTGTTGTAGATAAATTGACCACAAAGGCAGGGTGTTTCTTTTTTTTTGTCTGACTTCTCTATTCTTCTCCATTGTCTTATGCTGGTACATACTGTTTTAATTACTGTGGCTTTGTAGTATGGTTTTAGGTCAGAGAGGTTATACCTTCTGTTTCACTCTTTTTTTCCAAGATTGTTAGCAATTTGGGGTCTTTTGTGGTTTTCTGTCAATTTTAGGATTATTTGTCCTAGTTCTGTGAAAAATGTCATTGGCATTTTGATAGGAATTACATTAAATCTAAAGATTGCTTTGGGTAGTATGGCCTTTTTAAGAATGTTAATTTTTCCAATCCAAGAGCATGGGGTATCTTTTCATTTCTTTATATGATTTTCAGTTTCTTTCATCAGTGTTTTATAGTTTTCAGAGTACAGGTCTTTTATGTCCAAGGTTAAGCTTATTCCTATATGTTTTTTTCTTTTTCATGCATTATTAAATGCGACTTTTTGTTTTCTCTTTCTGATTTTAATGTATAGAAAAGCAGTAGATTTCTACATATTAATCTTGTATCCCACAACTTTACTGAATTCATTTATTCTGATAGTTTTTAGGTGGAGACTTTAGGATTTCCTATATAAAGTACGTCATCTGCAAACAGTAGCAGTTTTCCTTCTTCCCTTCCAATTTGGATCCCTTTTAGGTCTTTTTCTTGCCTGATTGCTGTGGCTGGGACTTCTAACACTATGTCAAATAGAAGTGGTGAGAGTGGATATTCTTTATTCTTGTCTCATTTACAAATTTAGAGAAAATGCTTTCATCTTTTCACTGTTTAATATGATGTTATGATTTATGAGTTTGTCATAAATGACTTATTGCAGTGAGATATGTACAACTTCATGTTAATTGTAGGATGCAGACAGGCATATTTAACACTAAGTGTTTTGAATATTTAATACAGTCAATACTGGAGAACAATTAAGAACATTAAGAAGAATAGTTTTGAACTTATTTTTCATTAATTGAAGTTATTGTGTTAAAGAAATATGGATAATACAATTCTGCATAGGCATTCTGAATACACATGAGGTATACAAAAATGTGATTAAGATAGTATTAAATTATAGGGTCATTTTTTTCAATCATTTTATAGGTTAACAAATACAAACTTCATCAGACATTAAAATCCATTATTTCAGATAAAGAACAATGATTTATAAGATCTAAATGGCAGATTTAGCACAACCTGAGTCGGACACGACTGAAGTGACTTAGCAGCAGCAGCAACACATTTTAATAAAAGTGTTAATAGAGTTTTAGTTATTAAAATTTTGAGAAGGTTAACAATTTAGATATAAATAAAGTACTGATTGATCTAATGGGAGATAAAGGGTAAAGCATGCAAAGCTCAGACTTTAAAAATCCAATTATTTGTGTTACTCTGCATACATTTGGCAGTCATATTTTACTGCTATCCCTTGTGTCACTTGTCTTGCTGCCTCTTATCAAGACTCCTGTGTTTGCATTTTAATTGGCTTGGGGAAATGCAAAGGGAAAAGAATAAGAAGTTGTAAAATAAAGAAAGGGCTCTGCATATTTGAAAGCATGTATGTGACCCTCTCTGATTATATTATGTTAATGCTTTAAATACCATTGTGCTCCAAAAGTCAGATTCCTAACAGTCTAACTGGCTTTAAACTGTTGCTTCCAAACTAAACACATTTTACAAAAGTTTATGTCACCACTTTTAATAGTGCTTAATACATATAAGTGGAGAAGGAAATGGCATCCCTCTCTGGTATTCTTGCCTGGGAAATCACGTGGACAGAGGAGTCTGTTGGGCTATAGTCCATGGGATTACAGAAGAGTTGGACAAAACTTAGCAACTAAACAACAAAAAAGCAATATATACAAGAACCCTATCAGACTTGAAAAAACTCCCACTAGGCTACATGCACTTTCCACAAGGTGAAAGAATAGGTCACACATTTTAGGGGTTATGTTTCTTAATTTTTTAATGGCTATATTCCTTAATTTTCTGATCTGAAAATGTGAGTGACAAGAAAAACTTCATAAAATAGCCATGAGGAAAAAGGAAAAGGCAATGTATGTACATGCTTCACAAAGTGTCCTGATGAAGTGGGCTCTCTGAGAGTTGATGCATGGTTTCTTGTTTGACCTCTGAAGTGGTTTTGAAGCGGCTTCTAGGGCAGTGGTTCTGAAACTTCTCATTCTTAAAACCCTTTCACACCCTTAAAAATTATTGTGGATCCCCAAAATCTTTTGCTTATTTATATTATATATTTTAATACTATACTTTGAATTAATATTTAAATGTATGTGTAATTTTTTAAAACATCTTTATCACTTTATTTTAAATAAACATAATGAACTCTTTCAGTTCAGTTCAGTGCAGTTCAGTCACTCAGTTGTGTCCGACTCTTTGCAACCCCATGAATCGCAGCACGCCAGGCCTCCCTGTCCATCACCAACTCCTGGAGTTCACCCAGACTCACGTCCATCGAGTCAGTGATGCCATTCAGCCATCTCATCCTCTGTCGTCCCCTTCTCCTCCTGCCCCCAATCTCTCCCAGCATCAGAGTCTTTTCCAATGAGTCAACTCTTCTCATGAGGTGGCCAAAGTACTGGAGTTTCAGCTTTAGCATCATTCCCTCCAAAGAAATCCCAGGGCTGATCTCCTTCAGAATGGACTGGTTGGATCTCCTTGCAGTCCAAGGGACTCTCAAGAGTCTTCTCCAACATCACAGTTCAAAAGCATCAATTCTTCGGCACTCAGCCTTCTTCACAGTCCAACTCTCATATCCATACATGACCACTGGAAAAACCATAGTCTTGACTAGATGGACCCTTGTTGGCAAAGTAATGTCTCTGCTTTTGAATATGCTATCTAGGTTGGTCATAACTTTCCTTCCAAGGAGTAAGTGTCTTTTAATTTCATGGCTGCAGTCACCATCTGCAGTGATTTTGGAGCCCCCAAAAATAAAAAGTCTGACACTGTTTCCACTGTTTCCCCATCTATTTCCCATGAAGTGATGGGACCAGATGCCATGATCTTCGTTTTCTGAATGTTGAGTTTTACATCAACTTTTTCACTCTCCTCTTTCACTTTCATCAAGAGGCTTTTTAGTTCCTCTTCACTTTCTGCCATAAGAGTGGTGTCATCTGCATATCTGAGGTTATTGATACTTCTCCCGGCAATCTTGATTCCAGCTTGTGCTTCTTCCAGCCCAGCATTTCTCATGATGTACTCTGCATATAAGTTAAATAAACAGGGTGACAATATACAGCCTTGATGTACTCTTTTTCCTATTTGGAACCAGCCTGTTGTTCCATGTCCAGTTCTAACTGTTGCTTCCTGACCTGCATACAAATTTCTCAAGAGGCAGGTCAGGTGGTCTGGTATTCCTATCTCTTTCAGAATTCTCCACAGTTTATTGTGATCCACAAAGTCAAAGGCTTTGGCATAGTCAATAAAGCAGAAATAGATGTTTTTCTGGAACTCTCTTGCTTTTTCCATGATCCAGCGGATGTTGGCAATTTGATCTCTAGTTCCTCTGCCTTTTCTAAAACCAGCTTGAACAACTGGAAGTTCATGGTTCACATATTGCTGAAGCCTGGCCTGGAGAATTTTGAGCATTACTTTACTAGCGTGTGAGATGAGTGCAATTGTGCGGTAGTTTGAGCATTCTTTGGCATTGCCTTTTTTGGGACTGGAATGAAAACTGACCTTTTCCAGTCCTGTGGCCACTGCTGAGTTTTCCAAATTTGCTGGCATATTGAGTGCAGCACTTTCACAGCATCATCTTCCAGGATTTGAAATAGCTCAACTGGAATTCCATCACCTCCACTAGCTTTGTTCATAATGATGCTTTCTAAGGCCCACTTGACTTCACATTCTCTTTACATCCTAACAAACATTTTTCAAAAACTGATATCTTTACAAAACAAAAGAAAAAGTTAGAAGATTGGTATTGTTTTATATTTTTCAAATTTCTTTAACATCTAGCATAAGAAATCTAAGATTCTAATATCTGCTTCCACAATCAGTGTTTTGCAATACGTTGATTTGGTTGAAGAATACAAAGAAAATGAGCGCTTACACAGATCTGTGGTAAGAAAAGGGAAGACCTCCTAAAAAAGTCTTGGGGACCCTAAGAAGTCCTGAAACCACATTTTGAGAATTGATATTCTGGGGAATAGACACAAAGAGGATAAGAGCAGACTGTTTAGAGCCCTGGCTTCAAGTCATACCTGGGAAACTTGAACAGGAGTTGAAGATACTGAAGACCTACCTTTTGCCTTAAAGCTGCCTTTAACCTGGTGATCTCTCCATTGTGGTGTTATAACCCCCACACACTTTGCTCCTGCCAAGATAATCAGAGCTTTAGTCCACATTTATTTGACAAAGGAGGATGGAAAGAGAGGAAAGAAGCTACTTTGTAATGACACATTTGTTGACCGACCAAGAAATAAGAACAAGTGCTATAAGGCAACAGAAACATTTCTTTGGAGTTAAATCGCAGTTCAGAAGACACAGGGTCAGGCAGAAACCCAAATGAGGAGGTTTGAAAGCCGAAGAGTGTTTGAAAGAAAAGGAGGAAGCTTATATAAATTGTGTTGCAAGAATCTTGATTGGTGCCGGCAGATCGAAACTATAAGTAATTGGTTGCTATGGTTGTTACTAGGTGAAATATTATTAAGCAAGTAAAGTCGCTCAGTTATGTCTGACTCTTTGCAACCCCATGGATCGTAGCCTACCAGGCTCCTCTGTCCATGGAATTTTTTCAGGCAAGAGTACCGGAGTGGGTTGCCATTTCCTTCTCCAGGGGATCTTCCTGACCCAGGAATCGAACCCAGGTCTCCGGCATTGCAGGCAGACGCTTTACCATCTGAGCCTCAGCAATTTTCAGGATGCTGTGGTCTTGCAAGTTGGTGCTGTTCAAAGTTCACGTTCCTTCCAGAGGGAGATGTGCACAGACCCCACTTCCCCAGGGGCTTCCTGGGTCCATTTCAGTGCCCTGTTGGCCACACAAATTTCATTTTCACATACTGATGCTGTGGAAGTTTTGCCATACTCCATTTCGGGGGTAAATCTTCTTTATTACTAAATACTGTCGATATTTGATATTAGCAGATTTAACATTTGCCCTTTCACAAGTGGTCGTGAAGATGCATGACATGTAATCATTCATAGCTTTGTTAAGGCATGAGTTTGGAACAGACATCAAGGCTGGCATGCAAGAGTGACTGAGTCATGTGACAAGTGAGCTTAGCAGATCTGCAGCATCACCATCCCAGCAGAATTCACCAATGGCCACTCTCCTGGGGGCAACTGCTTTTAGAAGTCTTAGGATTTGGGAGAGTATTTGTTTCTTTGTGGAAAATGACCTTGGGGAATTGAAAAGCCAACTACCAGTCTTGGTATGGAAACAAAATAGACATTGAAACTATCTAAAGTATGGTGCTTATTTTAAAAACATAAACAAAACCCCTCCACATTTCACTTCAGTCTAGTATTTATGAAATAATATAGGATCCAAAGATATCACTTAAATTTAAAATGTATTATATTTTATGAGGATAAATACATATAAATGTGGTATTCATAAATTTGAGCATTTGAAAAACATTATTGTATGGGATTAATGTTTAAATTCAATTTAGAATAATTAGTGGTGTTTTTAATTCTCAACTTGATGTGCTTTTGTAATCTTTGGTTAAAATCTAAGTTTTAGGAGACACTAAACCTATTCATTATTATTTATATTAAGTAATATTTACAAAACCATTATAAAGTGGGGCTTCTCAGATGGCACTCATGGTAAAGAACCTGCTTGCCAATGCAAGAGAGGTACGAGACACAGGTTCAATCCCTGGGTCAAGAAGATCCCCTGGAGGAGGAAATGTCAACCCACTCCAGTATTCTTGCCTGGAGAATCCCACGGACAGAGGAGCCTGGAGGGCTACAGTCCTTTGTGTTGTAGAGTTGGACATGACTGAAGCAACTTAACATGTGACACAGTAAAACAGAAATAACTTATCAAATGGGGATATTGCCAGCATTATTTATATATTATGTGTAATTTTTTTCTGATTATGTATAGTTTTCTGTGCTATCTGTAACTTAATATGATCTATGAAGGACTGTATCTAAAAGATTTAGAACAAGTGCTTGGCATTTATAAAGTGCTATGTAAGTTTTTGCTATTTTTATACTTTCTTACAAATTCCAATCACAAAAAAAGATGACAAGAAAAAATAAGATAGTTTATGGAGGACCTGCTCTGTTCAAGTTACTGTTTTAGACACTGGGGATAGAGAGCCTAGAAGAGAACTGGATGTATATGTTACACAGCACAACACTGCATTCCATGAAAGTCTCCAAATTTTTAGGAAAAAAAAAAATCTTGCTAGCTTCCCTCTGTATTTTTGTAATATGGATGAATTTTTAATATTATTCTGTGTGGCAAGCTCACAGATGATTATTCTATCTGAAACACTGAGCCAGCTATTTCTTTGCCATTAACTGATGAAGGCACCTTAAAGAGTATAATCCTCAAAATAAACTTAATAGGACCCAGGGATCGAACCCAGGTGTCCTGAATTGCAGGCAGATTCTATACCATCTGAGCCACCAGGGAAACCCTTAAAAGCAGCACAAAGCTTTCAAAAAATGTGTAAACTTTCTTATTACAAGATGAAGTTTGAATAGTTACTGATAATAGAGTTTAAACTAAATTTTATAAAATTATAGTGTAGTCTTAAAGGAAAGAAGAGTTTTTGACCCAGATGGTCTTTTTATCTAAGCTGTATAGAAACTTAACCCCCCCCCCAAAAAAAATCAGCTTTGCTTCTCAGCCTGTCCACAGCCATCTAAAACTTGCTTGAGTCTTCTGACTGGTTATAATTTGGTGTCAGATATTGGACTGGCTATCAAACTACCATATGCTTGAGGTAATGAAATGCTTAATGTTTGACTAAGTTAATTACACTTGAACTTGTTAATTTTTAATCAATAAAATTCTCCACATTCTCCATAGAAAAAGACATATAACCCGAAAGTTATGTCACCACCATGCCAACCCTCAGCAAAATCCAACTCAGAATCCCCAGTCACACCTCTCACATCTAACAGGAATTAAACATACCTTCTGTGTTCTGTAAATACTACTATTACAGAATTTGTCATAGTTGAATATGTCAAAACTGGGTTGCAAATTTCAGGGAACCAAAGGCGTCTGTTAGGCTTTTTTTTTTTTTTCCCTCTCTAATTCTTAGTGTCAGGGAAATAGTAAACCTTCAACAAGTATGGGGATTAATGAATTAACCTTCAAGCAGCTTTTTACTTAAAAGCAAAATAAAATTAACATGGAAAAATGATATCATATGCCATATGATGGACAGATTTTATTTTATAGCTATTCTTTATATTTTAAGGGAATACCCCTACACCATTCTTTTTCCATATGGTTGAAAGGGAGTGATTCCATCTCCACACCTTCAGGGTAGTCTTTCTATCTAGGATTCTGGGAACTTCTTCCCCACCCCCAATGTTTTAATTATGAGAACCGATGTATTCCTTTACTTTGTTTTAGATAATTCCACTTGGGTGTCAAACAAGTTCAACAACATCTTAGCTAAATCAGTGTCTGTGTCTTAGAATCCCTCATCAGAAATACTCATCAAGTTCACATTTTTTCATGCTTTCTTAACTGAAACTTTGTATGTGTATGTAATGCTTTTTTTTTTTTTTTTTGCTTCTTATTCTACAGAAAGTTTTTAACTCCCTGAACTAGTTTTTATTTTTCTTTTTTACAATGTTTCAAATATTTTGGGCAAAGTCAGACTATTTTTAAATAGACTTACAGAATGATGAAGTTTTCTTCATAACTTGTCTGTTTCTAAGTGTTTGATAAGTGAGGATTTTCACCTTCATTCTCTTTGAGCAGCTTGTCATTTGTCTTTATTTTCTCCAGTGATTTTATTTTTCATCCTCTTTTGCTTACTCAAGATAAAGAAAAACAAAGGTACATCTGTGTAACACTTTAGCGGTGTTCACTCTAAAAAAAAAAAAGCACAAAGGTTAAAGAAAGATATTTCACTGTGCCTAATGAATTGGTAATGCCTTATCTTTCTCTTTTAACTCTCTTTATTAAAAGAGAGAAACTGTTAAATAGTAGATATTTGTTTCTTTTGAATGTATTTCTTTAGCTCCTGACCCCCCTCCTTATCTCTCAAAAATTGATAAAATGAGATTTTACATTTCAGACCATAGGTACAGACAAAACTAGTTTAGAACTTTTTATGGAGCAGAGGAATGCTAAAGAAAAATATTTCATGCTCTATTTAGTGTTTCCACTTGCATATTTCAATTATGTGCCTTTTAGTGTACATTCTTATGTTTGTTTATTTGTTTATGGAGCAGTTTTAGGTTCACAGCCAAACTGAGAATAAGGTAAAAAGATTTTCACACTCCCTGCCCCTACTCGTGCACAACCTCCCCCATGATCGTTGTGCCTCACCAGAGAGGTACACTTGTTATAACTTGTTGCGGTCCTTTAATGGACCAGAACCTGGCGGTCCAGAGTTGACGATAAGAAAGTGAAAGAGAGAAAGAAGCTAATATTCCCTGGTTTACACAGAGAATCAATAAAACCCTTGAACAGGGCTTGCACCGCTCATGAAGGCACAGGGCGCCCTCTCGAGGGGGTCTTGAAAGCCCAGGTAGGAGAATGAGCTCGGAGGGTGTCTATGCTCCAGAGAATTAGTCGGAGTTGGGGAGAGAGACAGGGGAACCCAAGCCTCTAGTGGAGGAAGGGCTTTAATGATCTTTCTGTGGGTATATATAGGCTGTTGTACAAGAAATTTCTTTTGACAATGATAAAGATCAGAAAACCAAATGTATAGCAACCGTTACCAAGGGACCAAGGGATTAATAATGGTCACGTCAGGAGACAACCCATATCTCAAGAAAGAGGATTGAGATTAAAGCAGTTTTGTTGTA